>NW_024526933.1:1550633-1610531 GCF_017590135.1 Pyrgilauda ruficollis
CGGGGCCGCCGCGCCCGGGACCCGGGGCCGCCGCCGTCTGGGGACGGGCCGGGGAGAAGGAGGAGGAGCGGCCTCCTCACGGCCACCCTGGTGCAAGCTCGCGGTGCGGCGCTGCTCGCCGCCGCTCGTCGCCGCCATGAGCGCCGGGCAGGCCGCGGGGGAGGAGGCGGACGCCGCCGCCGCGTCCCCGGCACTTCCCAGGGTGCTCTCGGCGCTCTTCTACGGGACGTGCTCTTTCCTCACCGTGCTGGTCAACAAGGCGCTCCTCAGCGCCTACAGGTGAGCGCCGGGGCAGAGCGGGCGGCCCCCCACCCGCGGGGGCCGGTGCAGCCGGTGCCGGGCGATGCCGGGCTGTCCCTGCCCGGCGGAGAAGCCTTCCCGCTCCTGTTCCCCTTCCCGCTGGCGTGACCCTCGGGCGTCCGTGCAGCTCGGGATCCCGAGCAGCCAGCTGGTGGGTAATGTGCTGGAAGCAGGGCCGATTTCTCCAATTTGAGACCCCACTCGTGCCCAGTTTGTACCAGTTCTGCAGCACCGCCCGACGGCGAGCACGGTTCCGACAACACCCGTCTTTTCCTCGGTGTCTTTTCACTATTCCCAGAGGATCACACTACCTTAGACGCCCGTGAGGGAAACAGCGTATCCTCTAACTGTTCCTGCCGAATAGTACCTTTCTTCCAGCATCTTTCTTTTCTGAGGTAGCCAGAAACGAAAAGTGAACCTTGTAAAATGGCTTGATCATAAAAACACTGAGAGATTCCGTCCTTGGCTTGATGGCTCTAATTCCCATATGGAATGCTGGTGATAATCAGCATATTCTACCATTGTGTGAAGCAACGACATTAACTGCACGTCTTACACTTTGCATTTTACTCTTAGTCTTGCAGCTGAGGGAAATAGGAACTTGGACATTCATATCCAAGTCATACTTTTCCCATCTAGATTTGTATACTTGTTGGACTTCGATCATCCTTGTGGGTCCCTTCTGACTCAGGATATTCTGTGATTGTCCTGTGACTGCCATTTTTGTCACCACTAACATGTTTTACTTAAAATCATTGCTCTGTTTTTGCTGTGGTTTAGCTCATCTTGAATCAAAATAAGAAAATGAAAACCCAAAATGAAAAGAAAGTTAAAAAGCCAAACTTGCTGTAATTTTCTAACATTCAGTGCTATTTGAACATATAGCAGCTGTATTTAATATGTCTCATAAATTGTACATGGTGCAAGTTGTGATTTTATTTTATAGTGGTTTTTATCCTACAGACTGTAGCTCCCTGAAAGTCCCTGGCATACATCTAGCACATCTGTGTGAGATGATCGAGTACAGTATGTCCATCAGTAAGCCTAAGTTTTGTATTAAGACAGCATTGCTGGAAGTATTTAGGCCTCTGCAAATCGCAAATGTCTGGAGAAATCTGTGTAGTACAGATGGGCAAACTCTCCGTCTTTGTATGGGGGAGCTGTAAATACTAAAAAAAAAGGCAGTTTAAGTGTCACATGATTATAAATGGAAGTCTTATTTCTTATATTTTCCTGCCCCCAATACTTCCGTTTCCCTGAGCTCTTTTGCTGTCAGTTGCTCCTAATTCTGTGTTAGGACTGTAGTGCTCTTGTGGCCTTTTTGCTGTGAGTCAGCTTGTTTGTTTCTCTTGTCAATGCTTTATTCCCATCCCAATTATGTTAATATTAGATGTATATTTCTCACCACACTAAGTAGGAAAACAGCAGTTCTGCAAATGTCATGAAGTTCAGCGAGGCCAGGTAGAAGGACCTGCACCTGGATTGAGGCAATCCTAGGCACAAATATAGTCGGCACGGAGAATGGATCGAGACTAGCCCTGGAGAGAAGTAATTGGGGGTGTTTGTGGTAAAAAGCTGAATATGAGCCAGCACTGTGTGCTTGCAGCTCAGAAACCCAACCACCTGGCCTGCATCAGAAGAGGTTAAGGAAGGGGATTATGTGCCCCTGCTCTGGTGAGACCCCACCTGTAATAATGCATCCAGGTCTTGGGCCCCCCAACTCAAAGAAGACATGGACCTGTTGGAACTAGTCCAGAGGAGGTCACTAATCACAGTGGCTCTGATCGCAGGATGGCTGCACCTCTCCTGTGAAGACATGCTGAGAGAGACAGGGTTGTTCAGCCTGGAGAAGATTCCAGAAAGACCTTGTTGTGGTTTTCCATTACCTAAAGAGGAGCAGGGAAGAGCTCAAGAAGGACTTTTGAGAAGGCCATGTAATGGTAGGACAAAGGGAAATGGACTTAAGCTGAAAGAGGGGAGGTCTAGATTGATATCAGGAAGAAATTCTTTGCTGTGAGAGTGATAAAGCACTGGAGTAAGTTGTCCAGACAGGTTGTGGACTCCCCATCCCTAGAGGTGCTCAAGACCAGTTTGGATGGGGCTTTGAGCAACCTGGAGTAGTGGAAGTTGTCCCTGCCCATGGCAGAGTGTTTGGAGCTAGATGATCTTTAAGGTCCCTTCCAACCTAAACCATTCTGTGATTCTATCCATGCTTTCAGCTAAAGCAAACTGAAGGGTTATAGTAGGAATGTAGCTGCCTTAGTAGACAATAGAAATTTCTACAACATTTACCTAAGAACTTGATTTTGCCAAAAACATATTGCTAGTTATGTTTGGATTGTAGAGATTAACTTCCATGTTACAGCAAGTGCAAGATGCTTTAGTTACTATCCCATCTCAGGATTCAAAATGTATATGTGAAGCTACTCAAGAAATGATGCATTAAGATTTCTCTAAGTGTGTTACCTTCACTTATGAGTATTCCCCAAACAACTAGCAGTTCAGCATTGATCAACTGTACATGGGTTCAGGTACAGCTGTACAACAACATGTATCATTTGGGCTGCATAAATAAAATAATTCTACTACAATAAGTGTAGTCCTGACCTCTTCTTAAACACAGGCCAGTCATCCTCATGTTTAGTTGTTGACTTTGGTTTTAAACTTTAACTTTTTTATTTTTCCTAATTATTTATTTCCATTCCTCAGTACTAAATGTCTGTTCATGTTTTTCAGCTTCCCATCACCAGTGTTTCTTGGAATTGGACAGGTATGTTGACAAGTAAAGTATACAAAAAGTATTCATTATTTTTTGAGGTAGATTTTAGGGGGCAAAATCACAGTTACAGTGAACTGCTTGTCTTCTGGATCAGATATGCTTTAAGGAACTGTAATTTGTTTCATTGAAAACAGGCAACTTTGAGCGTGAGTCAAAATTATTGCCTGGAGAGAGTCATGTAAAAGACTGGAATGCTATTTATTTCTCCTTGTAAAGTTCAGTAATTAAGGAATCTGGCCTTCAAAACTGTCCAGCTTTGTTCCAGCAAATGCATACGTTCTGTGAGAGTCCTTGAGCCTTTGTAGACTACATGCAGAGATATTGCCCATTTGTAGCCAAACCATGTATTTCCTCATAAATTTCTCCCCATTTTCCAGCAGTTTTCCAGTAGTTCCAGTGCAAAATTTTGATTCTTTCTTGCTTTATTTGCCCATGGGTAAGTTGCAGCATGGCAGCAGAAATGATTTTTATTATTTTTGTTGTTACGAGGCATGGCGGTAAAACCAAAGTTCAAATGCTTATGGACTGGGTCCATAAAGAAGAATGTATCACTGCAGAGGGATCACTGATAAAGATGGAGCCTTGTGTTGCAAGTGTTGTTTGGGCAAATGCATTTTGTAGGGAATTCGCTTTCTGCCAAGGCTGCACAGCAGGGAGTAGTGAGGAAGTATTGAAAACAGGGTACCACAAGTCTGACATCTCTGCTGTTAGGTGCTAGAGAGAGTAAAATGTCTTGTAAAGACTTTGTGGTGTGGTAGAGAGTTTTACATACCCAGACTACTCAAGGAACCATAGACCATGTTTCAGTGAAGGGCTAGAAAATGTGGCAATAATTCATGTCTTGATGCAGCTTTTTTCTTTGCAGAATCAAAGACTTAATGGCATTTCCATTTTTTTTTTTTTTGTTGACAGATCCTTCCAAGATTTTCCTGAACACTATATAAAGTACATAGGATATGGTGTAATGCTTTAGTCTGCAGAACATGACTCCATCCCATCCTCTAGATAGTTGATTGCTGTCTTTTTGTTTTAGGAAAATTTGACCCTTTGTTTTGACTCCTTGGGGCAGCATTAACACCTATGATGTATGATTGCACAGATATTCTTCTTCAGTCTGTCTGCATCTTTACTATTTCTTCCTCATGTTGTCAACAGAATGATCAATGTCCAACCTCCATCTTGCACTACCAAAAAAAAAGTTTTGGGAGTGGTTCTGCAGACTAAACAATTCTCTGAGTAAAAATTTCATGGTTTATCTGGGATTGTGTCCTATTTTGTTTTCACAACTCCTTCTCAACATGCATTGTTTCACAGAATGCCACTAGTTTTCTTCAGGATAGTAAAGTATATGTGTGTCTTTTACTTTTAAATAAATAACTGGCAAAAATTGTTTCAATAAGGGCAAAATTATTTCAATTTGTTAATTTCATTCTGTGCTGTTCTTTCACAGAAATACGTAAAAACTAGCATTTGTCAAATTCCTATAAAGATTTTGTCTTTGAAGCAGTTTTTTCATTCATATATTACAATTTTGCTCTTACATGACTTCTCATTTTTTCTTTTTGTTTAGATGGCAGCCACTATACTTATCTTGTATGTGTCAAAACTAAATAAGATTGTTCACTTCCCTGATTTTGACAGAAGTATACCTGTGAAGGTAAGGATCACACATGTTGTGGTATTAATAGGAAAGAGTTACTTCTTATAATAGCGTTCTTTCTTATGGGGACGAGAAAAACATTTGCATTTCTTGTTCAAATGGGATTCTTGGTATCGTTTCATTTAAAAATTGATATGATAATTTTAATTTCTCTGCAATATTCTAGTCTGGGCTATAGACATAAACTCTGTTTGCAGAGAAATCTGGTGCCATTTAGTTATGTAGCACATGGGAGGGGTGTTTTACCTTTGTACAGCAGGATGAAATCTTCCACATTCTTGAAAGGCTTTCCTGGATATAGGTCTCTGTGGGATGAGTGGGAGATAGGTGTTTGTGAAAGACTTTTGAATACAGAATGAAGAGAGAAAGGCTGCTTAGAAATATGAATGGAGCATGTGACAAAATAGTAGAAAAATAATGTGATAGATGAGAAACCAGAACAGCTGACTCCCAGTATAAGATTTGTGTTCCATTGGAGGGGCTAAAATAATGCCCACTGAAAATGCTGTAGGTGGCAACTGGCTGCATCATACAGACCTTAAATGTATGTGGTTTAAAGAGGCAGGACAGAACAAATGTGAGAGGACCTCCTCTTACCTCAGTTTGGGAACTAGGATGTGAAGTGACTACAGCAATGATCCTCAAAGATTTTTGCATCTATACAGTTGTTGAAATGTTTCCTTGATGCATTAGTCTGTATGTTTATGTCTTGTTGCAGATTATCAGTTGTGTTTGCTCCAGGACACAGGGAATGTTCCCGGCCCTCCTTCAGGGATCAGATAGTATAGCTTTTCAGGCCCACATCTTTACTGCAGAATCTTGTCTTCCTGTCAGTGTGAGGTTAACAATGGATGTCTCACAGATATATTAATTCTTAATGCATGTTGAAATCATTGGCATTTCTACATGTACAAGTCTTGGAGGAAAATCTGTGGTATCATTCATAAAATGGACAATCCTTCTTTGTTATTCCAGAATAAGAAAGGAGGTTTCCCAGTGGGTAGCTTTGAGTTCCATGTATAAGCAACTTATTGAGACCTTGAGAAGTTTGTTCCCTCCATTCCCCACAAGTCCTGCTGTGCTCCCTCTCTGCTGTTGTCTTTGTTTTAACTTATGTACAAAGGCATTAAAAAAAACCAGAGCATGTATTTTCTTTGTCCTAATGTGTTGTTTGGAAGACTTTGCTGGATAGGCTGGGAGCAGTCAGCATTTTAGTTTCCAGGACTTGTATATTGTTTGTGGTGTTGGAATTGGCTGGTGAATCAGCTGGATTGCTCATTGTTGATTTCTCTACTTTTTAAGGAGCCCTTAGGCAAACTCCTTATCCTTTTGTCAGCTTTTGCTTTGACACTAAGATAACCATTACTTTTCAGTCCTCAACTGGTTTATGTCTTCAGTGCATTCAGCTAGAGGTTTAAAGTAGTGAAATGCTTATTTTAGTGACGAAGCTTTGAAGTTCCTGACCCCTTTTAAGTAAATGATTCACTGATCTCTGCTGTTGTGCTGGATGTTGTAATTTTGTCTTTACAATGGAGTGGATTTCAGGGGAAAGATAATACAATGTCTGCTCTGTTTTCAGCCTATAAATTAAATGAACCAATATGTTCTAAAGAAAAGTCTGCAGATGAGACAGTGCTTTACAAAATTTTTGCGAACTTATGCTGACAGGCTGAATATTTATTGTTACTCATGCTCCTGCTTTCTTCATACTCTTGTTTACTTTCACTTAAAAGCTAACTTCAGTTGACTATCAGTTAACTTCTACTTCACTTTTTTCTCTCTTGCTGTAAAAGAAACACAGCATTTTTAACATAGATTAAATACACCCCACTCCTCTGTATGCTTTTCCAGCAGACAAAGTTTAAAAATGCATAGCCTTTGACTTTAGTGTCCTCCAAAGCGTTCCTGTGTAGAAACAAGAGTAACTATTACACATTAGGATAGAGGATCTGTTATGTCTTTCTGCCATTTCAGCCCCTCTTGACTGATAGTGAATGGGACCAAATGTACACACTGTCTTTGTCCCCATTGATTACTTTGGTTGGTTTAAATCTTCTGTGAATTCCAACCTTATCCATTCTGTGATACTGTAATTTTTTCTGTAGCAGGAAAATTAATGGCTTTGAATAGCAGCTGATTATTGTAGGGATTCATGTATTTTTGTACATTTTCTTAAGGCTCATAAGTTCCATTATTATTTCTCTCTGTTGTGTTATGGATCATAGATTTCTGTGCAAGTCAGTCTCTTTGATGCAAAGAGAAGCAAAGTTTAATTTATTCATAATTACTTACCTTTCCTTTCTAGTATCTTTCATAGCAAATTTTTCTGGGTTAATCTAAAATGTTGCAACTTCCAGCTGTACTAATATATATGGAATATGTAGAGGAGCACAGCATATTTATAATTTATTAACTTTTTTATTCCACCTCTTCACTTGTTTATTTAGATACTGTTGTTATTATTACCTTTATATCTAAAATTAATTGTTAAAATGGATATTAATCTGAGGACTATAGTAGATAGAATAAAAGTGATTAACATTTACTCTAAATGGATGCTAAGTCTCATTAGTAGTAAATTGCAGCTCTTCTAATGACATCAGTGAAGCTGTGGTCATAACCAGTCACATAAATAGGAACTGCAGATGAGCTTGCAGCATAGTTACCTTTTATCCCTGTTAAAAAACCCCTCTTTCTTCATAAAAGTACATCTGATATGACAGATACCAAATTCTATCAAGTAAAGTTTCTCAACAGTACTTCTAAACAAAGTAATCTGAGTTGTGCTTTTAATTTTATCACAGTTATTTCCTCTGCCTCTGATTTATGTTGGAAACCACTTAAGTGGATTATCAAGTACCAGCAAACTCAGGTACAGTAAGTAGAAGTTATAAGTAGACTGTTTTACCCTTTTCTCTTGTGGGGTAAAAAAGAAACACTAAAAAGCATTGTCTGGAGTCTTAAATCTATGTGGTGCCTGTCTGCCTGTCTGTCTAAACCCCTGGTACTGTTATGAAATTTTTACACAAACATCTGATCAGTTTACAAGTTGTCTGCTTCCTTTAAGAGGAGCTTAGCCAGTCCTGTACTGACATAAAATCACAATACTCCTATATGACCATGAAGTGCTTAACCTTTTGCCTCACACCCATGCATTCAGCTTTTTCTGAGTGTCTTAACCAGAGAGTTGGAAAACTGTAAGGTGTTTCTGAAGGAAGAAGCATAAGGAAAGTATTTGTACCATGATGTCATGGCAGATATTTAGGAATCACCAAGAGATGAAAAATCTGCTGTGTAGTGGGATGGTGGTGGTGGCCTGCTGAGTTCGAAAAGCAGGTTGTCAGGGAGCACTGCTGAAGGGTGCCTTGGCTCCCATGTGCATTAAGCATAGACCCATGAGAGTTGCTTCCATGCTAGTGCTAAAAAGGTGTAAGCAGACCTTTGCGGAAATAGAAGGAATGAGACTGTATTTTCTGTGGAAGATGAGCACAGAAGCATGATGGCTGCACCAGGACTGGAGGATACAGCTGGAGGATACAGCAGGATACACCACTACCATTGTGGTGGTTTTTTTTTGCATGATTGCAGGTTCCCGAGGATTTGGTACTAAGCTAAACCAGAACAGAGTTTTGCAGGTTTGTGTGCATTTCGTAACTATGAGACAGATGCTAGGAAAGAAGATAGAACCACAGAATCATAGAATCATCAAGGTTGGAAAAGAGCTTTAAGATCATCCAGTGCAACTGTAAACACAGCACTACCGCTGGACCAGTAATCTTATCACCCAGAGCCAGATCCAAACACCTTCAGGGATGGTGACTCCACAACCTCCCTGGGCAACCCACACTAATGCCTGATCACCCAACAATGACAGTGTTTTTCCTAATATCTAGTCTGAATCTCCCCTGTCTCAGCTGAAGGCCATTTTTTCTGGTGCTCTCACTGCAGGCACAGTAGAAGAGACCAGCCCTCACTCACTGCACCCTCCTCTCAGGGAGTTGTAGAGAGTGATGAAGTCCCCCAATACATTGCTTTTAATTTGTTTGCATTTCTTTTTATTTATAGAATTAATGTTCTCTAGCTATGAACACTAGATGCCTGATTCTGCAGCTTTGTTGAATGTGTTCACAAGCTGTTCCACTGAAACAGACATTAAGACTTAGGCAGTACTGTGCCTAGTAGCACTTCAACCATTGTGAATATGAAAGAAGTTTCAAAACTGTAAAAGTTGGCTTTTTCTTTCCCTTTTCCCCGACTGTAAATTTAAATGCTTAGTAGGATATGTAAGTGCACCTTCTCCCTCTCCTGTGGCTGGTATACCTCTTTTAGATTTACTAGTTTTAACTAATTTTTATAAGAGAAACTTTAAAATGCCTGCAATGTTCCTACCATTAATATTGTTACATTTCATTTTGGTACAATATATGATACTTGTTTACATCATTAAATTCTCCACCTTGTTTAGGTTGTCTGCAAGGTGCAGATGATGCTATGCATAAATTCAAAATATCCATTGTAAAGTTTTTTAACATTGTGTTAGGAATTGTATCATTTACTAATGCAATTGTTAATAATTATCTTAAGCAGGGGATTAATTGATCCATATGGCCATGCTTTCAAATTTACAGTGTCAGAGACAAGTGTTTTCTCACACAGAAAGGTTTCCAACTGCATTAGTTCATGAAGATCAACAATATCTTGCTAAAAGTAGAAGTTTGTTTTGTAGTTGCAGTTGTGGCCCCACCTTTCATGTTGTATTTCCTCTAATTTTTTGGTCATGAATGTATTTTACTTATTCAAAGTACAGGTTGTTTACTAAGCATGTTTTCTTTGTATTTCATTTCTGTTACATGTTTTCAGAGAAAGATTTATTGTCTCTCCTCTTAAGTTTCAATAGAAATAGTTTTTATTTAACTATGCCTATGAATTTTGCAGAAAGAATTGTCTCATAAGGGTTATGCTAGGTAGAAAATATCTACTATATACCGTTTCAATAATGCAGAGTGAGCTTCAAACACTAGCCAGCTGCACTGATTTACTAACTGGCAAAGCTTGCTATCTTTCAATGATTTGGTTGTCTAAGGTGCATGTCAGACTGACATTAAGAATTCTTATATATGTACTAAATGATTTGCTATTTGTTTTGTTTTCTTATTCCTGGACTAATTGTTCCATCCCCTGGATTAGTAAAATAAGAGTTAGAATATAAGAATGCTGTTAATCTGATACGATGCTTGGATTTTTATTTTGTTTTTTTTTGACAGTTTGCCGATGTTTACAGTGCTCAGGAAGTTTACCATTCCTCTTACTTTACTGCTGGAAATCATCATACTTGGGTGATCCTTTTTGTTTGTTTTTGGGGTTGTGTTTTTGGTTTATTTTTTTTTTTTTTCATTTAGGATTCCTTTATTTTAGATCATCTCAAACTGATTACTTGTGTCATCTGATCAGAACATAGAATGAGTGATTTTTACTTACAAATAGAGAAAAGCAAAGAAAGTGATCTATGTAGCTTTTTTGAAGCCATAGACATATACATTTTAGTGAGGAGAGGGAGAAAATCAACTTGCCTTCATTTTCATGTCTCATTCTCTAGACTGTTACATGGGTTTCAAGTCAGCAGACACAACACAGACACTTTCAGTGGTTTGTGCCTTGTCTTGGAGGCTCCTAAACTGTGAACTGATTCAGACAGATCCTTATGTCTCCAAAAAGTGCTGATAGCATGGCAGTCTGCTTATGTAGAGTAACTGTCCAGGTCAAGTCTGAAAACATACCAGGTTAATGAAGCCAAATGGTATCTACCAGTTCTTAGATCAGAGAATTTCTTACTTACAGACACCTATGTTATTTTTCATGAGAAATTAAGAAGGATATGCTGCTCAGGATCTCTAATTTCAATAGTACTGAGTTGGAGGAACAGGAGTATAAATACATTACACTTTGTCCAAGAACTTCACAGTTCTATCCACATGGCTGATGCTGGACTCACGAGATGAAGTCACAAGGAGAAAACCAGCTTGCTGAAGCTGAACCCAGGCAGCACAAGAGTGATGGTCAGGGGAAAGCTAAAAATGCAAAAAGCAAAAAGCCCCCAAGGAAACAGTCATCTCCTTTTGGCTGAAGCAGCAGTTAATTGATCAATGTGATTCATATTTGGAGATGCTCTGGAATTCTTTTGTAGTTTTAACTTCTCCCAGGAAAAGCAAAACTTGCTGTCTTCTGTTGGCCTGAAGACTCCCTCAAGCAAGTGAAAAAAAATGTAAGTCAGTGAGATTTACATAAATGCTCAGCTGGAGAACAGCAATGTGGCTTATGAGTGCAAGCAACATCCTAACCATGGAACGCGTGGGAGGAGAATGCTGTGTTGGTGCAGGCTTACATAGTGGATTTCCTCAGGGCTGAAAATGAAAGGACCGTAGAGAGTCTGTGCAGACTTATGTCAGGATTTTTGAAACAATCAAGGTTTGGATTGTTACTCTTGAGAGTCATTATGATCAAAGCCTAATTTATCTAGAGTCTGCACAGCACATTATTCTTGGGACAGTGGTCCACAGATGTGGTCCTTTACACACAGGATTTCTCCAAGAGTATTTCTTCAAGAGAACTGTACATTTTGTTTTAAGGATCTTTTCTCTCAGTCTGTCTTGACAGAATAAGGACTAGGGAAATATCTGTAACGCATATTGCAGTATGATGCAAAAATGAGTACTTAAGATATTTCCAAGTAAATTAGTGTAGATATAAAACCTTTTTATAGGTTTACAGTATGTTTTTACTACTCTGTGGCAGCACTGATGTGATAGTAGTGAAGAATGTCATAATCTTCATGGTTTCCCTTTCAAGTAAAAAGTTTCAGTTTGAGCTCAAAATAAATAGATTAAGATTATTTGAAAATAATCCAGACAGTGTGCTGTATAGCATCTTCCTCAACAAAGGTGATATGAAAAACTGCATGAGAGATGTACAGTGATTTTCCTGTATTGGACTGCTGGACAACACTGAAATATGTCTATTATGAATATCAATACACATTAAATTTGTTTGGTTCAGTGCTGTTACTTTGAACCTTTAATCTTTGCTTTTATAATTGTCTAGTAAGAGAGTGCTCATAGTGCTTTTTCAATCTCTGTTCTCAAGGCCAAGGTCTGACAGTGTGGCACATGGGCAATCACGTTGTTTCTGTAAGGTTGTCAAGACTTTGCCCTCCTGTTAAATGTTCTGCGATTGTTAATTGCTTTGGAACTTTTCAGGCAGACAGCCATTTAGTCTCCACTTCAAATAATGAAAATGTGAACTGTTTCAATTTTTGCCTGCAGGAAACGGTACCCAGTGAATATTATAGTCAGCGTATTTGCCATCATTCTTGGGGCTTTCATAGCCGCTGGGTAAGGTTTTAATTTCCCATACAATGCCATATTATGAGGGGGGGACACAGGAGGATTTTTTCCTTGTTTAATTCTGAGTAAACCTAAGTGGAAATAAGTTCCTCTGAATAAAGTTTTGATTGGGAAAATCTCTCTAGTGACATCACTGGGAGGTACAGTTATACAAAGAAAAAAATCTAATTCCTGCTGACAGTGGTGTCAGCAGGAATTAGATTGGGTGTGTCTTTTTCCACCTCTAGGTTTTCCATGTTTGCAGGATCATAAATGAAGCAAGTTAAAATTATGTGAGGAATGTTGTTTTTGTTTCATGGTATCACTGTATTTTAATAACCTTGGAAAAATATATTCTTGTTCTGGATAGAAAGAATGATATTTTGGTTGCCAAATATGGAGTAACACATTGTATATTTTTTAATAATAAAAATCCCACCTTTTTTTTAAGTTCCATTGTGAGATAATGGTTACAAAGCACCCATATGCTGTTGTCCTCTGTTTTCTGTTTGAACATTCCTTTACCTGCCTGGAAAGTTAATGTTTTGTTTGTTTGTTTCCTGGCTTTGCTATGAACAAGAGTAAATAATTTTTTTTTAAGTGACAGAGATAGAGCCATGTCCTATCAAATTAATTACCCTGTACTGATGAGGTAACTAGTCAAAACAGAAAGGATGACAACATGTCTGAAAAACATACAAACCAGCTGGATTTTATTCCCTAGCCACTTTCTCTAGTAAAAGGAATAGGTATGTAAATTCAGTTATAATTGGACTGGTTGTCAGGGTTGAGATGGGTGGAATTTTTCTCTGAATGAAAACTGAACATTTCCTGCCACTTTCACACTGAGTATTAGGAACTCTCTGATGTCTCATTTGTGATGGTCCTATGACTGGAGAAATGTAAAGTATTTTGACTTACAAAGAAGGCTTGAAGCAAAACCTGTGACTGGCTGGAGTTCTTTGCATATCCTCATTCACAATGTGCATCTTGGTAAACAAGGTAATGCAATGCATTGCATATTTTTTTTCTTATTTACAATATAGTATTTCTTTCCCAGGTCCGATCTGTCTTTCAATCTGGAGGGCTACATTTTTGTGTTGCTAAATGATATCTTCACAGCAGCAAATGGAGTTTATACAAAGCAGAAAATTGATCCAAAGGTAACTGTGGGGTAATTGGGTTGAATTTAGCAGTGAGCTGCTGTCTTGGTTTAGGGCAGACTTAGGGAGGGGTCCCTCTAGAAAGCAAATTCAAGTGGCCCTTGTCCCTACCTGTTCAGGAGATAAACTTCCGTGGAGAAAAGTGAAAAAAACCTATTTATTTAACAAGCAAAGTACTCACAAACATGAAAAAAAATATTGAGCACTGGCACCTCACACTGCTCTGAAGAGATGGCAAATTCAGAGAGAGAGACTCCTTGTCATGGGGTATAGCTAGGCTTGCTCAGTCTCTTACCAATCCCTCTGGCACTAGAAAATGCCATGTCCTGGGCACTGTTGGGTGCAGGTGTGAGCTCCTGATGTTTTTCTGGGTTTTCCGTCCAGAGCAGGTTTGAATAGTTCCAAGAAGAATAAAAACTACAGTCCAGAGAATTTCTCTGCCTCAGCTAGCTAAAAAAACTAACTAAAAGCAAAGGAGAGTTCTCTCCCACTGTCCGTGCTGCAGACAACACATGCGGAGAGAGAGAGATGAAGCTCTTATCTCTATGTTCTTGAATACACCTGCCTCAGACATTCCACCACTTCTCTTTTTCCCCCTCTTCACTTTTGGATCTAGTTTTAAAGGCACAAAACTTACTCTTAGGCTAAACAGACAAATGGGGATAAAATTCAGCATCATAAAGTCACCCCAGGACATTAGTCACCCTAGGACACCTACTTATTATATGACCTTTATGTACTTACCATTATGAACTCGTAAATAACGTCATTTGCTTTCACATTCCTGTTGATATATGTATTCTTAATAGAGAACAGCCTAGAAAAAGTTGTTATTTCTATCTCTGGCTAGGCTTTGGTAAGAAAACAGTGTATTTTCTTTTCTCCCAGGGCTTTTAAGCAGAGTTTGTAGTTACTAAAAAAAAAAAAAAAGCAGACCATAAGCAAACACTTTATCTCTAAATTTGATATATATTTATACAGGGATGATGACTTTTTGACTAGAAACACATGTTATGTGAGGTTTATGTAAAATAAACAGAGAACTGTACAGCCTAAGTTATAACCACAGTAACTGTAGTCTTTTTCGGTTATCTGAAAGCAAAGACAGGTGTGACAAGGTATTAGGTGATATCTTGATACACATTATTTACATAAATGTTGGGCAGGCTGCTCTTCAAATGCAGTGCCATGAAACATACTAAGCTATAGCGAAGAGCAGTCTTGGATAGAGGTTTGATTTCTGACTTCTGTGCTTCACTCTGTACAGCAGAAATATGTCTTTTAATAATCTTAGACATCTTAGGTGATTCCAGACTGCATTTTTATTTAAGAGCTGCACTTAACAGCCTCACAATTTTCTGCAAAATACAGGAGAAGAGACAGGCTGCCGAGGTTTTCTAAGCAGTATGACTGAATCTGGAGGAAGGGAAGGCTATTTTTTCATTCTCCTAATTTTCTGCTTTTGTGTCAAGCAAGTTAACCCACAGGTTATATGACAACCATTAAGTTGCATAAAGGTACATCAATTACCAGTGATTACAGAGCTCTATCTATGAGTCAAACTTCATTCATTTTCCTATTATATGTTTTTGTGGTAGAAGGACTAGGTGATTCCTTGGCCAGGCAGAGACTTATGTGAAGTCAACACAAAGCACTTCTGGACCAGTGCTTTTGACAGTTCCTAGTGTTGTATAGAAAGCGTCCAAAGTATAACAGAGCAGTAATACTCTCCTGAGTGCACAGAGTGAAGTGGAAATTCAGCTTAGTATGAAACACTGAATCCAGAGATTGCAAGTTTGTATTTTGAATTGAGATGTATTCTATTCTGTTTGCTCATAGTAATGTCAGAAGAATTACCAGAGTAATATGTAGTATTTTGCTACCAAGTGGCTTTTAGTGCCAAACACCATGTTTCGTTTTTCACAGGAGTTGGGAAAATATGGTGTCCTGTTTTATAATGCTTGTTTCATGGTGATTCCAACAGTTATTATTAGCTTTTCTACTGGAGACTTTCAGCAGGTAAGTAGCAATATTGCATATCTCAGACTGATAATGTTATTTTGTTCAGATTTCATCTGGGGAGTGAGAGGGGCTTTTTGTTTGTTTCTGAAGAGGTAATCCTCCCTTTATGTTAGTGATTAGTGTTTGAAAAGTGTTAGACTTGCCTTCACAGGTAAGAACTTGTGATTATACATTTAAGGAGAAGCTAAATTTGTGTGATATTCCTTATTTGAGTCTTTGTCTAGAAACTAAGGTATATTCAGGGACACCCAGCTAGAACAAAAGGTTGAGAATCCAGCTGCAGTGTGTGATTTGCCACATGCTCTAAAACAAGATTGCAACTATACAGACAATTTCCAGTCTTTCTCTCACTCTGATGTCCAGGGCAGATTTCTGTTTAGTCTCAGTCTAGTTTGGTAACCTACATTGTGCATTCTCGTAGAATGAGAGCAAGACTCTCCCCAGGTAATCCTAATACAGTATCTGTAGACAGTATGTCCTGATACATAAAGTATCAGACCAGAAGGTATTCCTGGCTCCCTCACAGACTTGCTGAGTTGCATTTTTTGTAATGGTTGAATGAGTCTAGTCACTCACATTCCTTTCAAGAAATGTTTTACATTTGCCATGGAAAATTCTTTGGAGGGTGTAATAAATCATTGCAGTGTTCTTTGTTGTATGTTGTGCCCTGAACTCACACGATTTTGTCACTGTGTTCTTAGAATTCTGCTTTAAGCAGAAAAATTATGATTCCCTAAAAATTCTGGAATTAGGTCTGCTGTGAATGTGAAATTTCTTTATGTCATCAGTCCAGTATGACCTTGTGCCAGTTTAGAAAAATGCAGTTGCTGCCTATCTTGGAAAAGGAGCCCAAGTTTTTATCACTGTAAGATTTCAACTGCTTTTCCAGCACACAGAGTTGGAGATATTTTGGGAGACCTGATCAGAGAAGTTTATCTTGTTGCTAGATTTACTTCAGGGGAAAATAGGGAGTGTGTTGTGCCCACTGGCTGATTTGCTGTAAACATCTTAACGCTCAATTCCTGAAGAGAATAAATATCTATTAAAGACATTGTGCTTGCTGGGCATCACGTTGGTTTGGTCACTTAAAAATAGAACTCCTACTAAATGATGCAGATAACTGTGTTAGTGTGACACACAAATGAAATCACAGAGAAAACAGAGAAAATGGAAAAATACTGATGATAAGTCAACAAACTATTGTAGATAACCATTGCACTTTCAGACCAGTTTTTACCCTGGCAGAGCTTCTTGCCTCAACCTGTCACAGCATAACATCTTCTGCTGTGAAGTCAAAACATCAGTATCATGTCTATGTGATAGCGACATGCTTCTACTCCTCTAGCTAGTTCTGTAGCCTTGGAGAGATTGTTTAGTGTCCAAGTTACTTATTACTCCTCCACCAGTTGGCTCACTGTGAGAACAGGAAAGCATGATGCAATATAAGGGGAAGGAAGCCCCAGAATGGCTCTGTTATACTTGGCAGCTTCTTGTTGCACACCAGTAAAATTCTGGCTGGGCAGAGCTGCTCAAGATCCTTTTAACCTGTTATCTCACATGTTGGAGACTCCGCTGGTTCTTATCATGGACTAACGGCCTTTATTCTATTTCTCAGGGATGTGTTCAGCCTTAGCTGAATTTGTTGTTTATGTACCAAGTGTAAACTAACCAGATTAAAATGAGGCATATCTAGGAGTTGCTAGAGAAGGAAAAGAATCTATGACATGTTTCTAAGTGACTGTGTGGCACTGTGTGTTTGTTTGCTGCACTTCACTAGGGAGGATACTTCAAAACAATTGAGCCTTTTCATTGCTCTTCATTATTGAGTAATGCTCAAAAACAGGCTTGGGCCACGAAAGCTGCTCATGAATGAATCTGTGGTGTGGAAGAGATTTAGAGGAAATTATTTATGTATTTGCTGTTTCTGTCCATCTCCCATCAACACTAGTTATTATGTGTTATTATTCACAGTGTTAGTATCTGTCAGTAAATAGCAAAACACAATTTTCTGTATTGCATTCATTTTCATTGCTTACAGTGTGCTCTTGTGTATCTGCACTGCTCTGCATGTGACAAATACACGTCTAGGTATCAGGGATGCTGTCATCCTGCTGTCTGTCAAGTTAGATGCATTAAACTGTTTCCAGAAGTAAAAATGGGTCATAATTTTGGTATGAATTAAATGTATTTTGTGAATTTACATGTTTGCATATTAAGTACATTTTATATGTGTTTACAGTTGATTATATAGCACATAATTCTCTCTCTCTTTCTCTCTTTTTAATAGGCAACACATTTCCAGCACTGGACAAATTTTTTATTTGTCTTTCAATTTATTCTTTCCTGCTTGTTGGGGTAAGGACACAGGGGAATAAAGCAGGTTGTTTTCATGTCAGTGTTTCAAATTGCAAATCTCAAATGTAAGGCTCACGAATAAGTTACATTAAAGTTCAGAGAAAATGGGGTTTCCCCCAGGGTTATGTCTTGACTTCTAATTATTTATAATGATGCAAATAACTGTTCAGTGCTACCTGGATTTTTGACCTCACAGTACAGTGCTGAACAACAATGATCTGTACTGTCTCTTCTGTCTGTCTCTTCTGATCATCCAACTTCTTTGCAGTTAATAGCATGTAAGTCCTTGAGTATAGGAACTGTTTCAGTGTGTTTGTTCTTTAAAGCAGCTGGAAAATGTGGGAGACTTAAAAGTAATGAAACAATACTTTGTTCCTGTTGAAACTGCATAGTCAAAGGAAGAAGGAATTGCATCCTATTCTTCTCTTCCACATCATAACCAAGGGGTGAAACTAACTTCAAATACTGACATATAAACAGCACAGAGAAATGGGTTGACTCTGCTAGAGCTCAAGTAGCATATTTTAACATATATATTTTGAATATTCTGTATGTGCACATCATTAACTTAAATTAGAGATTCACAGAAATTCTTTTACAAGGGTTTGAAACAGGTGGGATTATAGATTCCAGAAAAATACTGATCCAGGTAATGTTGAATATCTTGAAGTAATGTTAAACTTCTTAACGCCCTGGGAGGAATTTATAAAATTTTCTTCTTTGTTTAGGTTTCTCTTGATGTATTCTACTGTCCTGTGCAGTCATTACAATTCTGCACTCACAACAACAGTAGTCGGTGCCATCAAGGTGAGTTATGGACCAGAAGAGGGAAATAAAAATGCTCAAATAAACAGGAAAGAGCATTGGCTCAGCAGTGATCTTGATTCTGCTTTGACATGGAAACTCAAAATCAGGGCTAATACTGAGATACTGCTTGTGCCAAACAAGGTCACACCACAAAGTGACCCTGTTCTCTTGCCTTCAAAGTCAGGTATGCTCCAGAAAACATTGTTAGTATTGATCTATTTTTATTTCTTCTACAAGAGAAACTGGAACAATTTTAATTGAAAGGTGTACATTTAGCCACATTTCATCAGGCAGTATCCTGTGCTTCTGTTGTTTATTAGGTTATTGTGTGTTAGTCAAGATGCCCTGATGCAAATCCAGGTGAACTGATGGGGGCTAATTTTTACTTTGGGCTAATCTAATTTCCTTTGCAGCTGATACATAGGGCTTGTAGAGATACAGAATAATGACTAAGCTGAAGTACGGAGTGTGCTGTATGGTTAAGTGCCTCAGCCTCTGTGTGAGAACCTATGTTCTAGCTGAACAGACTATTTAATTTTGGTTTGCACAAAGTCTGGTCAGTTTGATCAACACTAAAACATGCACGTATTAAAAATTGAACACAGTGTCCTTACAGTCTGTTTTCTTTAACCCAATTTAATTTAAAACTGTGCATCTTGCTTTGTATTGATGAGGACAGCATGTCTAGGAACATCCCTGACTGCCCATGTGCTTTTTTGTAGGCCAGTTTGGGGAGAAACACAGAACTACAAAGCTGAAAGAGCTTTAGTAAAGACAAAACTTATGCAGCTGTGGGCAAAACATTTTCAGAATTCAACCTAGCTTAACAGGAATAACAGTACTAAAAGTGCTCCCTTCCATGACTAAGGAAAGCAATACATTCACCATAACAAAATCTGCAAAAGGAAGGCAGTACTTCTACATCCTTTTTCTTTTTTGAAAGCTGCAAGATTAATCTAGTAGTTTTCATTCTGTTGTCCTGAAAGCATTCTTTTAAATTTTATATGTCTGCATCAAACCATTAATTCAGGGCAAGACTATTTCTATTTTGTTAGCTGTAATGGTCTTTGACACATTTTAAACAGCTTTAAAGTTGAGAAGCAGGTTATGATGCAGCAGTCTCCATCAGAGACTTGTAGAGACAGATGTCATTATGCAGACTAGCTGCTAAAACAATTGAAAGCAAAAAAATGTTGGTAAAATGATCACACACACTTCTACATTTTTCCTTCTGTCTTTAGGGGTCTATTTTTCCAAAACTTGATGCAGGTGGGTGAAAGGTAGAATTTTTAACTTTAAGCTGTGCCTGTCTTGAGCCTGTACCAAGTGATTTCAGAACACATGTAGTTGGAAAAGTAAGCAGATAACCCTCTTAAGGTAATAATGTAACTTTTACTATAACTTTAAGGCATCCTTTTTATGCTGGAGAACCCAAAACCCACTTTGAAGAAATGAGATTTGAATTCCAAAGATAATAAAGAAATAAATTTCAAAAGGTGACCTTAGGTCCATTTTGCCTAATAACAAATAGTTTTCGGGTTTTTTTTTTTCCTAGAAAGTTACTGTGCATTGTATACATGTAGAAAATATACTGATCTTATTATTCTTTTTATTGCTGCATTATCCATAAGCTGACATCCATTAAATTAGTCTAAAGGATGATTTTAGAGTGGTCAGCAACACAGTATAGCTATTTCCTTAGAAAAGTGATTTGGTTGATATTGTTTGTATTCATGGAGATGAAATCTGACTTAAATAAATGCATGACTTTTGTTTCCTTTCAGAATATATCCATTGCTTACATCGGAATGTTGATTGGTGGAGATTACATATTCTCCATGTTAAACTTTGTAGGGCTAAATATTTGGTAAGTGAAATTGAATAGCCTTTGTTTATTAAAGCTGAAAATTTCTCAGTGAGTTCTAGTTTTATATTTAATTTGATTGGACTCAAAACTATTCAGGTGATGTAGTTTTGAAACTACTGGCCTGACAAAGCACTCACTGCCTCAGGATGTAGAAATCATTACAGTTAGTTATGTCTTCTCATGTCTGTTTTCAGACATTAAATATTGCTGTGGTAAGGCCTAATTGTGGAAATATGCCTGCAGTTTTACTATGTGGAATTTTTAATTTTTTATGAGCAGCAGTTCTGAGCTGTGAGGCTTCCAAAAGTCAGGTATGGTGTGTTAAGTGAGAGCATTGACTGAATGAGTTGTGCCTATTGAATATAAGTTCTAACTTGTGAGTGGTTACTTTCTATGCTTAGATGATCACTGGTGTGTATGAATATGTGTGATCAACTGGTAATTGATCTTTGTCTGCTTGGACCTACTTTCTCAGATGGGTTACATAGCTCTTAGGCACTCCTAGTTTATGATAGCTGGTGTTCTTTAGCTCTTCAGAAGGAAAGGTACGTACCTATGAAATGAGATCTGTAACATCAGACATCTTTGACACCACTGTTCGTTCTCTTTTGTTTAGTATGGCAGGAGGACTGAGATACTCATTTTTAACATTAAGAGGAAACAGCAAGCCTGCACAACCTGGGGATGAAGAGAATGCACTTCCAATGTCAAAGACTTAGACAAAATACCTGCCTTGAAAGAGACTGAAGATACAAGTTTGTTTAGCATTGCCAAGACTTTAAATAAGTATATCCTGGAACATATTTGCAACAACAAAAAAAATCTACCTCAGTTGTCACAGACATGCACACAATTCACTGGCTTAGAAATATTCTTGCGCACCATTTTTTTTACATGCAAACTAGTTTGATTTTAGCTTTTTCTTCTTAATCTGAAAGCCATTTTATAGCAAGGAATGCTATGAGCAAATCTTAAGTTGTAAACTTCTGCATTTACCTGTACTTGGGTGCTATTTCAACAAGATCTTTGAGTTTTGTTTCAGTGACTGCCTGTAGTTTCTTGAGGCAAAATTCCCTGTAAAGATCATGAGGCTTAATTTACCATTGCCTTATGCCATATGCAAACCTAGATATCAGTGTGGAGATGAAAGATCCTAGTGATTTCACGCATGCATGTGCTCTTGGGTAAGTGATATAGAACGTATGGGACCGGCAAAGAGGATATTTGCCCCCAGATTGTTCCCTGTGTAAGAGTCAACGAAAAAATACAGGCTATGTCCATGTGTGTACATTGTTTAGGCATTCTCTCTCTGTGTTTTTCTCATCCTCAATCACACTGTGGTGTTCTGCAGAAATTGTCACTGTTGTTATAAATGAACCTCATAACCTCATGCAGCAGATCAAGGAGAGAAGGGAAATGACAGGGGATTTTTTAATATTTGAAGATTTGTTTGTGTGTGTGTGTCTGTGAACCAGTACCAGCAAATCTATTTTTGTTAAGGTACATTTTTCTTTTTATATCACATTCCCTCCTCTCACCTTTTATCTGTAACCACCTAGCTGCAGAGAAGTGGTGCTTCTATGTACAAACGTAGTAGGGAAGGGAAACATAGATATGTGGAAGACTGACTTGTGTTTAAATAATGGCTAGTGTCCTGTTGTGTCTTGTATATACAGTAAAAGCTTATCTGGTACTAGTTTATGCTTTTGGTTCTAAGCAGGGAATCATAATGAGCCTGGGGATGACTACAGTAGGCTCAGCTGGTACAGTGATTGAGGCCCAGATGGTCTGAGGGATCATCTGGGACAATAACATCTGTATCTATATTTCAGTAACAACTGCATATGTATTTCCTTCATTGAAAATATTTGATAATGCTTACCTGTTTCTCTGAGGATAGACTTTTAACCTTTGAAAATGTGAGGTGCATTGAAGTGTTCAAAGACAGCAGAGAAATTAATCTTGTTGAAGTTCTCAATTCCCTGCGAGCATGAGCCAAAATTTTTGAAAATAATCAAATCAAAAGAAGGTTTTGAAAGACTTTGACATGGAACCAGGGTGTCTAATGACTTGTTTGATCACTTCAATTAAAATATAGCTTATCTGAAAATACAGAAAATCAGAAAACATTACTCTGAATGTAGCACATCCATGACCAGTCTGAATTAGACCTGAGAAACATGTGGGTAACTCACGCCAGAAGCTTCAGGGAGTGACTGCCTGCATGGATATGAATGGCAAGAGGAGCAGTGACTGCAGATACTGGAAGTGGCATTTAAAGACATGGTCAAAGTGGGAAGAGAAATCTGAACTGTCAATTTTCTCACAGCTGGCAAAGAATGTGACTTTCATTTTCTATCTGCTGAAGACCTGTGGAGGGAAAGCATTGCTGCAATATTTTTCCATGATCTTCTCTTTTTAAAAATGTCCTTTATGCTTAAAAACCTTCAATATTTTTGAGTGTATTCTTTCATAAGGCTCCTCTTTCTTAAGAGCACCTCTACCTCCACAATTTCAATTACTGAACCTTAACTCTCTTCTATGAGGCAAGGTATTGGAAAGTTTTCATTTATTATGAAATTAGTATGAGTGCCATTTGATTGCAATACTGATGAACACACAAGGCACCTGCTAAATAAGATGTAGTTCCCACAAAAGAACACTTAACATTTGTATATAATTAATTAATATTTTGCTCTACCTTTTATAAATAAAATGATACAGATTACAGTTTTAACAAGTGTTTTGTTTGGATTTTTTTTTTTTTTTTATTTTTGTGGATAGACACATTAAATTGTCCCAAGCACATGAACAACACTAATATTTGCTTTTTATATTATTAACTCCTTTAGTGTACTTCAAGTAGTTTCTTTTGCTCATTCTGTACCATAGTGAAGTGATTTATTTAATTTCTTTTTCATAGAATGTTTTTGAAGTGCTTCAGACTTAGATTTCTCACCTGAAATGCAGACCTGATAATCGTAGTCTTTATGACAGTGTCACTCAGAATAATTTAAAAAATAAATCTAGGAATAACAAGAAATAGGTACTATATGAAGTACTTGCAATTGCTTACATACTTTCACAAAGAAACTCAGCTTCAGTCCCTTTCTGTTTTCTTCTATATCTGAGATACTGTTGATTTCAGTAAATTTGCTGGATTAAAATTCTGTCAATATGGGCTTGACCAGGCACAACTATCGTATTAGAATTTAGGAAATTGCATGGCTGTTTCATCTAGAATGTCAATAATTGTGTCTTTCAGTTAATAAGATGGGAACTTAAAACCTATTTTTTAGGATACAGCTGCTTACTTTTCTACAGATTTCATATTAATGAACTTAAGGTTTTAAATATATCCTTCATACCATTACAGGTGCCAGGGTATATTTACAAGTAAACATAAAAAGAAAAATCATTACTGGACTAGAAAAAAAAAAAATATTGTCCTGTGCATTGATCTGTTCATGCTCTAAATTTTGTGGGGATTTTTTAGCAGTGACCTTGCTGTAGTTAAGTGAGAAAATGTGGTCACCCAAGGGACTTTCTACCCATTCACTGTGTAAATTTCTTGCCATGATTCCTGTGGAAGTCAGAGAGGCAAAGAAAAAATTACCTCAAGAAAAAAACCACTTAGACTGAAGAATTCTTCACGTTCTTAAGGATTTATTAATTTTCTTCTCATTATCTTGGCCTAATTTACTTATATTGGGCCCATGACACTTTGTAGACCTAGCTAAGACTCATCACCAACCACAGAAAAAGAAAATGGAAACAGAACATGGAAGTGCAGAATAGAAGACTGACAGCTGTGGAAGATTGTGTTTTGATTCCATCATCAAATAAAAGGGATTCTTTTAAATTTTGGGGCATTAATTTAAAAGAGGTATTCAGCACTATTTTTTCCATGTAGAAAGCAGTGATACCTCTTCAAACTTAAAGTATTCCTTGAACAGAGTGCTTTTTGGGTTATTTGTGATTGATTGTAAATACTTTTGTAAATGTAATATTGAAACCTTTTTTATTTGTTTGGCCTGGCTCACTTAGGAGGTGAACGCTGAGAGGAAAATTAAGACAGCTTTAGTGTGAGAAAACTGGGTTGTCGTTAAGCTAAGTCAGTAATGATTTTTTATCTTCTTGTTACAGATAAGCTAGTGCTACCTTCCATGTGATTCAGACATTGTCTTGTAAAACATCTGCACAATTGTGGGTTTCCGTCTGAAGGTGTCAGTAATGTAACACGATAAATATTTTTTCTGGTTTCAGTGTGAATTTGTCCTAGAAATGTCTGGGCCACAATTTATCTCTTCACTATAAGAAGTGGTGTTGATCTCTGGGGTATTCTTTTTTAAAGGTTTGGTCTAGATCCATCTCCGGTCTCTATGAATGGTAAACAATGACAATAAAATTAGTTTTTTGTGTTTGTATAGTTTCCAGAAAAGGAGTGAAACATTTCCCCTGAGGCCAACATCAGAAATAATTGTTTAGTTTGGATTTTCTCAATAGTTTACTAATGTGGGTGTAATGTAGTGATGTTATTCTAATCTAAATCCTGGACATTTCCTGGAAAATGAAGTCATGTGACTTGATTCATCCTCTCACTTCTCTACCAAGGCTCAGAGATGAACAGTGTGCTGGAAAGAAGCATTTTCCATGCAGAGAGTGTCTGATTCATACAAGCTCACTACCTTCTCTCACCATGGATGTGTTCCAGCATCAGCTAGTCAGTCTTGTTGGGAGTCTGATCTGTTTCTGTACTTTGACAAAATACATCAGATTAATGAGAGACCTTTTCCATATATCTGAAGTTCTTTGCCTTAGGTTTTCTTTTGGTCAGTGGGAGAACGTGCAGGTAAAGGAAACTGCTTCACTTTCTGCTTGTAATTGGGTGGTGGATCGTTACATAACTAATCAAGAATGGTTTTCCTTGCATTTCTTTACCCAATTCCTTCAGAATGAAACACAGTTTCTGATATGTTTGCTTGGTTCCTTTTTCTTTTCTCATAAAGCTTTGGGTTTATAAACCTGAAGGTTTTGTGTACTGGGGGAGAATAGAAAACTGGTCAGACTGGTAACAGCTCACACCAGGGTGTGTAGACGTGAATTCTGTCCCTGTTGCTACTTCTGCCGTTTTCTCTCTGCTGCAAATGCTTTTATTTTAGTAACATTGCCCAGATCCTCAGTTTTCTGGTATGTGAAGCTGCTAATTTATGTCTAGCATATGTTCTCCAGTTTTCAAAGCAACTTTTCTTGTTCCTGCTGATGTTGCTCTAGTGTATTCTTTTCCAAATTGCTGACCTATCCTTAATGATACCATTAATGAACTAATTTTACTTTAGTTCAAAATCTTCAAAGGCTGCAGGTTGGCAGTGTTTTTTAGATAGTATGCATTCTTGTAGAATAACACAGAGTTTGACAAGCACCTGCTTCTTCCTATTTCATTCATGTGTTTCTTAAGCTTGTTAGATGATCGGTATAAAGCAGGGATGAACAGGTGCTGCTGAGTTCCTTGGCTGCTGATGTTGCTGATGGTAGCTTGTTGTTAAGAAGTTACCTGAACAGTAGACTTATGTTTGATTCCTTTTTCCTGCATTAGACTTGATGGGACTAAATATATAAAATTATTACATATATAGAACACATCAGTTAAGTATATTATTAACTGTCAAATACATGTTTAACTGCCACATCTCCTAGTGGATTAATAAAATAAATCCATTCCTGTAGAAGACCTGCCTGAATACCACACACTTCTAAGACATTGCATAGGTCTCATTTTGATTTAAGTGAGGCAAAGACCTCCCTTCTGTGTATGAGATGAGGAACAGCATGTGGAACTTCCTGTGTAAAATCTTTCTTTTCACTTAAGGTTGAAAGATTTGTTTCCTTCAGTTTACCTTATTGCTGTGTTTTTATAAACAAAGTCTTCTGGCCCCAGTAAAATTCTTAGGGCTCAGATAATTTGTGTTGTCATGTGGCATGTGAGATTCTGAAAATCATGAAAATTAAAGTTGGCATGTGGAAGCTTGTTTCTCAACAGACTCTTCACTTTTCATCTACAGGTCTGTTAAGAAACTTAATACCTACTGCTTCTTCACTGGGATTTCATTTCCCTGTGAAATGAGAGAGTAATTGTTCTTCTGTTGGCAACACCTAACCAGTCAAAACCACTTTGCTTTCTGTGTCTCTGTCAACACAGAAGTCCTTAATCCACTTTTTTTTATATTGACTAGTTTTCCATTTGCTCTAAAACTTACCAGGTTTACCTTGGAACTGCCTTGGTGCTTTGCTACATTATTTCTTCTGTATTTCTAAGGTGTTAAGAATTTTTATTTTTATAGTTCCTCTTTGGTATTTATATGTAGAGTTTAAAAGTTCAGGATACTTTACAAATGCCAGGATATGTTTATTTTCACAGTAAGACTAAATCTGAAAGTAAACTGTGTCGTAGAGCTCTGAAAGAAGAGCATTTTGTAGGTGGTGGCAAGTTTGATGTGATCTTTCCTTACAGACAGAAATCTTGTGTGAGAAATTGTTGTATCAGTTTCAGGTAGTCTTTATCTCCTACCATTCTGCCACCAGCATATAAATTCAAAGCTTGCAAAACAGAATTTGTGAAAATACGTACATGGAAGAAAATTCTGCCAGCTCTTCATCAATTGACTTGTTGCTTGTGGACATCACTGAAAATTACCTTCTTTACCACGTGGGCTACCTTGGGAAGAGATTTGCTTTAAAGACAGAAAGTGCTGAATGAACTAAGAGATGCATAGGTCACAAAGAAAAAAAAAGTAGAAGACTGGTTCTATTCTTCAGTGGAGACATTTAGGTTGTATCATTCAGGAAATGCAGATGATGAAGATTAAACAATTCAGAGAGAAGAAGCTAAACCAGAGATCCAAATGTAATCCATATCCCTTTTGCTTTCTCCAGTGGTCACAGGAGCAGGAGATGATAGGATTGGAGAAGCATATTCTTTCAGGTAAAATAGATTACCTACCTTTCATTTTACCTGAATAAAATGACAATTGCTATCCCTCCATCAGTGTCTTCAAATTAGTAAAATTATTCTGGAATTCAAAGCTACTGTGACAATCATGGTCCTAATCTTTCTGTCCTGTATAACCAACATTGCTTTAGTCAGATTCTAAAAGGAAACCAGTGGTGCATTTCAGAGGAAAGTAATTTGGGCCTCAGTGGTCTCATCAAACCAGGAAACTAAAATGGGTGATGCAAAAGAGGGTCTATTGTCTGTCCAGAGAAGGAAGTCTCCTAAATTGTCCCTTTTCTCGCAGTTTTACAGCTAATCTGCAATGGACTGGTCCAGTATTAACACACAAAAGTCAGTTTTATGGCATTTACACTTGCAAACACATATTGAAAATTTTATCTGAAATAACGAATAAGGGAGAAACTTGTGTAAATTAATATAAGCTACAAGTTATGGAAAGCATAAGGAATCCTAATGGTTTAATTCAGAATCAGGAGCTCTAGGAGGCTGCAAGAGGAAGAGGATCTCTGTGCTGTCCCTGTAGCTGCTGCTGTGCAGAGTCGCTGTAGCAGTACCTTCCATTAACCCATGGTAGTCAGCATTGAGGGCAGGCTGGCATTGTATTGTGTTGTACCAGCCTTGCTATTATTGCTTGTGACTGAGCAGTACATTTTCTCCTTGGTTTCTTTCTAAACTGCCTCCCTTTCTAGAAGCTAAACAGCAATGAATCAAGAGTTGCTGTCTTCAGGGCCGAGGTGACTTAAGTGGCAAAGAACATCCTGTAACATGCAAGAGTTTAGATGTGATGCCTTCTGCTCAAAGACTATTAAATATATTTCACAGGAAAATTAAAAAAAATTCTTAAATTAATTTGCAAGATTTTTGCACTAGTCTTTTCATTATGCATTGTTTGAACACATAGATACCTTATGACTGCCATTGCTGGGAATGGCAATACAATAACTACTTTTGAAAGAACGCTGAATGTAGAACACTCAAAGACAAATACCAGGTATTAGAGTTTAACATTTGGCATAGTTGTGAAAAAAAACCCATGGGAGAGAAGGGAAAATGCTGTCTCCTGTCTACTCGCTGAGTTGCAGTATTAATAATAAATGGGAAAGGTCTGATGAATACATAGGTCAGGGGAATGGGATGGGATCAATACAGGGAGAGCGGGCATCAGAATTGCCTAAATATTTTTGTCATGTCTCTGGGCGAAGTCCTCTTTTTATGATGCTGAGCTAATTTTCTGTGTGAGCACCTGGTGATATTTTATCCATGTGAAGGCTGCAAGAACCAGTGAATTTCTAGATTGCAGCCTCTGTCATTGTTCTGCTTCGTTTGTGCTGTACGGGTTGTGTAAGAGTAAATCCCATTAAATGGCCAGCTATAACGTGAATGGCTGCATTATGCTGTAAGAAAGAGTAAACCCACTGCTGTCCTTTTTTTTAAACTTGGCTAGAGGCGGATAGATTTTGTGGAACATTTGTTCATTATTTTTGGCATTTGTGGGATGACTGTAAGCCATCTTTATCCATGCTGAGGTGCACCATCCTCTCCAGGTGGTCCCTTTGGTTGAAGCTGTGCTCAGCTACTGCTCTGTGGGACATATCCCAAGCCCACAGCACATGAGCTCATAGTTTGGCACATCATCTTGCTGGCTGAAGTAGAAGCACACACTTGTGTGTGGCTTGTAGATAAATAAATCTGATCCTGCTGTTTTAATATTTGTGTGCCTTCAGAGGCTCTGGCTCAGCACTGCTGTCTTGCTGCTCTGATGTCAGGATACAAAATTCTCTGATATTCTTCTGGTGTAGGTTCCTCTGGAGTTGTGTGCTGATGTGAAGGCAAGCCTTGTTTGATGGGCACAGTCTTCTAGAGTATGAGTTCTGATGTCAAGGATTGAATTTCTTTCTGATGTCCTGAGCTCAGGCATGGGCTGATAATGAGTCACAGCTAATTTAAGGACTCCACACTTGGTAGCATATGATACAGGATTCTAAGGAGAACAGGTTTTGTGTTTTGGAAGGCTAGCGGAATGTGGTTTCCTCTGTTTAGTTTTATGTAGAGATCCCAGTAGGTGGTTCATTGGATAAAATTCAGCAGGCTGAGGTCCAGAGAGAAATTACAGTATCTGCAGGTTCCATACTCTTGTTTCCAAGGTATATGCCTAGATACAGGACTCTGCAAAGTCTCTTAAGCTCAAAAGCTGTCTGGGGCTGTATAAAGAAGCTGGCAGCCATGAGGTCTCAGAACACTACTTTGTTGATGCCAGGACACAGACCTTTTGTTTCACAAGCTTGTATTGAGAGGCAAGCAGATGTGGAACTCGAGTTTATCCTCTTCTGAATGAATATCCAGGCTTCTCTGAAGTCTCTATATGTATTTTGAGTAGATGAGTTGTTTTGAATGACTGACCATCTTGAAAGATGAAGACCCTCACCTTTTAACTGACTGCTGTGATGTCAGAGGAATTTTGGATCTAGTTTGCTCCATGTACATGAAAAGCCAGGCTTATGTTACACTTGGTCCATCAGTTCTTGGGCTGATAGGGTTTAAACTCACCAGACTTCCAAGAAGAAACAAAAGCAAGTCATCTGTGAGTCTGCTGCTTGTCTGTCATATCTACTCAGGGATTAGCATTTCAGGTACTGATGTAGTACTGTTTGCTCTGCTTTTGTGGTATAGTAACTACAGATGTGCTTTATCGTCTGATACTGACGTAGCACTTCAGACATACTGGACAAGGCCATGGCATATTATGAGATTTATGGTTTGGCCTCTTCACACTTCTCATGTGATATCAGGGCATAAGCAGGGTGTGCTTTGGCTCATGTGGTCACCGTTCTTGTTACTGTTAATAGTTCATCACTCTCTTATAAGTCAGGCCAGTGCTTGTGTTCAATCAGTGTTTCAGCAGACCATTTTGAGACAGACCTCATTCGTCTAAGATTAATTCATTTCCTAATTTAATGGCTCCTTGAATCTTAAATATTTGTTTCTTGTCCTGAAATTCTGTGTAGTATTACCAGCAGTATAATACCTGTTAAATATGGTTGAGTTTTCCTGCCCTGGTTGCAAAGTATTCTATTTTCTCCACTTCATCTTGGATTTATTCCTGGAAATACTGCTATTCTCCTTGCATTGCACAGAGCATGCAGAGCTAGCAGAAAAATTGCTGGATCATCCTGCTCTGTCATCTCTGTTCTGGTCTGGTCAAAACCAGGGTTGAAATATTTGAATCAGAATGAATGAGTTTTTGATTCGTAGGGACCCTAGAGTTCTGAGTCCCAGTTAAAAAAACACAAAAGGTGAAACATGGATCATATCAGTACAGTCCTAGAGAAGGGTCTCTTCTCTAGGAAGGTGAAGATTACTGTAGGCAACTACAGACTCCACAAAGCATTAACAAGGATTTTAAATTATTAGATCTAATGACCCATGTAGAATATAGTGAATTAGTCAAGGTAAATGTAGCAGTCACATGCAGTAGCAGTCATGGTTTGAATTTCAAACCTATCTTTCATTTCATGGAGCTTTATTGTTTAAAAAATCAATTCAGACTGAGCTGCAAAAACATACTAGAAAGTGCAGAGGGATGTAATACTCATTTAATGTAGGTTTGAAGTTTTTAATCATGCATTTTTGAGATCCCGGAGTGCTGATTCTGCTTGAATTTTCTGCATCATTACCCCTATTTCTAAATGCTTAGTTGTCATGATTCTTTATGGCTGGAGTTGTTAATAATGACCTTACATTTAGGCAGACTGAGTCTCAGAAGCATTTTAGTCCTTTGCCACTGGGAGTCAGGATTTCCTAACATATGCAGCTTCCCATTACAGACTGGCTGGAAGCCTGTGCTTATTCTTTACTGTGAAGGGAAACACCCTTCTTTAACATCAAAGCCTTTGTATATTAGGAAAAGTCTTTGTGCTAAAGACATCAACACTAAAAGTTACTGTCATTTGAAATGTTAAGCCAAGTTTAATCTTTCCTGCAGGAGACCGGGGAATTTTAAGGACAATTATTTTTGTTTGCCTGAGGATCTGTTTGTATCTCATGGTAATTACAGTGTCCTACAAAACTTGTTTCTGGAAAGGATGCACATTTTCTGTGTGGGTGAGGAAGCAAAAGAGACTAGTCAGAGACTAGTCAAAATTGACTAGAGACTTCCTTTGCCTTGACTTCTGGTTAGTCTGGTGCACAGCAGCAAGAGAGGTTCCTCTCACCTGGTAGGTAACACTTTTATAAGGTTGCCCTAAATATATGCTTTTAGGTGAAATACAATGCAACCTTAGCAGTAAGAATCCTTTTATATTTAGGTTTTAGGAGGGGGTTTTCTATCAACTGACATACAGAGAGAAATCTATGATACTGAGAAACCCAGTGAAGCAGGACTTTTTTTATTGTGTGTATTACATGGCTGGTAATTGGTCTTGGGTCTGAAGATGCAAAAGTCTAAACAGTCCCTATGCAAACACCCCCAAATGAGAGAAAGGAGCAAGTGACCCTGGAAACAGAGACCATACCTCTGACTGAAAATGCCTTGAGTCAGATTCCTTACAGACAATGGAAAATCTACCAATATGTAGGCAATTATAGTTCTCTACTTGAGAGCTTCAAGTGGAGTACTTAAAGCAGACTTTTGAAACCACAAAGCACCCAAGTCTGTGCAGGTGTTTATGGAGCCCCGATCAATTATGTTAGAGGATCTACACAACACAGAATTGTGAGAAAGGCTGAAAATGCAAATGATTGTGGCTGATGCCTTTAGCAGGGCAATACCCTTGTACTCTTGATGGAGAAAATTTTTAAGCAAAGGTCCTTATTTCTTAACATTCTCTGCATTGTCTCATGAGAACCCAACAGAACTGTTTCCTCAAATAGTTTTAAGGAGAAAGTGTTGCAGCAAGTCAGCTATAGAAATGAATGGAATTTCAGTGGATGGCCTTTGGCAATTATTTCTTCTTCCAAGCAAATCAGGAGGTTCTTTCAGATGATATAAGCTTTATGTTTTGTGATTGCTAATTTAGCTCTCTTTCTCCTTTCTCTCACAGGCATTTTTCTAGTTTTAGTTTTATCTTTATACACTCAGCTCAGCTGACAATTGTTAATAACTTCATTTCAAAAACTGGGGCCATGATCATTTCTCTGACTTTGCCTAAAAATCTGATGGGAATGGGGGGCCTCAGAAAATCAGGAGAAAACCATTCTATGTTTGTTCTGCACATGGTTGTGCCAAACCGACCATAAATGGATCGTTATGTTAAACAGTGTTTGCAGCTATAGGATTCCAGCTATTGCCAACGTCTTTGTGGATGCACATTTTTGTGACTCTGTTTTGAGTACTTATGTGTATAATTCACCTTTTTTCCTTTGATTTTTTAAAATTTTTATTTCTTTTAAATTTGCATTTAGTTAAAAAATAAGGCAAAAGGGCAGTTAAAATTTATCCATCAAACGTGAATCAGATCTAATTTATATTCAATAAAAAATAATAAAATCCAAATCTTTTTTAGCTGTTGGGCCTTCAATTCAATAGGCTTAATGTACGTCCTCAGGAAAGAAATATGATGATGGAAGGTGATGCTGTAAAATGACTGGAAAGCCAGCAACATGACTAGGCTCCCAAACCCAAACAAAAGTAAAAATAAAAACAAAAATGTATTTCTGAGAAATTTCATGTGATTTTCACTCTCTGAAGACTTTCATTCATTTGAAGTTGGCTCAAATTATTTTTATTTTTATATATTATTGGGATTTGATTGTTGTCCTGTGTATGTTTCTTGTAAGAGTCCAAAATTATACAGTGAAGGAAATATTCTGGAAGTCTCAAGAAGACTGATTATTTTTTGGCCTGGTTTTAACATCTCTTGTTTATCCATTAGGCAAGCGACAGCTGAATGAAAATTATTTCAAAATTCATTATTGCTGTGTTTGCAAAACTGTAGAAAATGGAAATATTCTTCTTGCCTTTCTGTTTCCTAAAAATTTTATATTCCTCTCTTGTACCTGGCAATATATCATTATAGTGATGACAAGGAGAGCTTTTGAAAAACTGAATTTGGTAAGCATTTGTCTCAAAATTATCCTCCCATTTGCCAGGCGGGCTTTACAGGGATCTGCAAGTCCTTTCTCTTCTTATCTAGCACAGCAGGGTGCTGATATTGCTACAGCTGTACCTCCAAGTATTTCTCCAATACTAAAAAATTTTTTATGTTACTCTGTCCTTTGAGCTCTTCTAGACATGGATCACTCTAAAAATATATGCTTTCTTTCAAGAGTGTAATGGGCTGAAATAAGTGAATGTGTGCTCTTTACTGTCTTTATCTGCCCTTAAAAATCTGTAAGTACAGATAAATAGGTTACCTTTAAAGTTGTTCTTGGAACGGAGCAGAGGACTAACAATGAAATCAAAGTACCAAGTTTGTTTTTTGGTGGGTTGGTGGGTTGGTTGGTTGGTTTTTTAAGGCTTTCAAATTACATTTGGCTCTTGATGAAACAGTTAAATAGAGTGCCTTTAGAATTAATGTTCCCTTTCTTTTCTTCAAAGGAAATTAACCATTAATCCTGGTGAATGTCTTGTATAAATATTTTAAGATTGACAGTTAGAATTTATTTAGGAGCCAAGTGAGTTTTTATCCTCCATTAACTTTACAGATTGCTAGAATGAAAATCATTCTTTCCACTGTCTCTTTTTCTATACATGGCTTCTATCCAGCAGATTACTTGATTTACATGTTTAAAAGTATGTGTCAGCCCAAGACTATATCTATACAAGTTGGGAAGACTTGCCTTTAAGAAGGCTTAGCAGCTGAGTCCAGCAGAGTATCAGGTCCAGGGTACTTACCTAAGAGAGCAGCACATCTGTCTGGAGTGTGGCAGACTTGGGTGAAAAAGTCTGCAAATTTTCAACCTGCAGCTCACAAAATCAAGGAATGGACCCAGAAGTTTTCTATCCAACATGCCTTTTTTTTTTTTTTTTTTTTTTTGTGGGGCTGGTAGGCTTATTTTCCCGTGGAAAGCAAGGGGTATCTGACAAGGAAAGCTGTAAATTCCTTTGCACTATGACTGAGCACAAGGCCACCCACTGGACGCCTTCCTAACTGAGGCCACACTGCACTGCAGTGTGTAGCAGCATGTAATGAAGGACTTGCCTGTCCTGCAAACACTCCACCTTCTGCACACACCCATGGCTTTTCAGTTGTTCAGTGACAGCTCCAAGGTTCACTGACAGCAGCAGTGTTATCCATGTAATCCAAGGTGTGGGGAGCTGTGTTGTGTGACCCCAAAAGTCAGGCTACACTGATGAGGTTTAGACACTGTTCCACCTGGTTGTGGTCACAGCCTTTCCCACAACTTGCTGAAATAGGTGGCAAATTCCAGTGGAGTATTTCAATTGTTTTCAGCAGGTTTTAGCTGAAGTCCAGAGTGAGTCATCTGTTATTTGTTGTGTCAGATTGGAAATTAGTATCTTAATAACAAGTAAATGGCACAAACAAAAGGAAAGAGCGAAAAATACAGCAATGAAAAGCATAGAATATCTAATGTGAATGCACTAAAACCAGCAGGGAGCTCTGGACACATTACTCGTTTTTCATTTTTTGAATATCCACACAATAGTTTTTTGCAGTCCATTGGACATTATATTGAAAAGACTTGCTCCATTTTCAAGCTGATTGTATTATTTGCTTAATTATACTGCCACATCTGCTTGGATACTGAGTGCTATAAATTAGAAAAGTCTAAACTGTGGTAATTACAGACATCTCAATGTTTGGTTTTCCAAGTTCTGTGGGCCACAGGTGTGCCTGAGAGCAGCACTCCGAGCTGGAGCCGACAGAAATCCACAGTAAGAAAAACATTTCTCCAAAGACACAATGGATTTGAAAACCAGATTTCCATTAATTCAGACTGGAAAGCTCTTTTAAAATGAGATAAAAAATACCAAAGTAGGTGTTACAGAGGGCAGACAGAATCACTAGCACAGGTATACTGCTCATTTAACACATTTAGTACTGTAGTTGTGAAACACTGATCAAACCACAATACCAGGGGATTAGAAATTATGGAATGCTACTAACGGCAGTCCTGTTTCATTTCTTCTGCTTATTTTTCCTGAGCCAGCTGTACAGGCAGAGCTAGGTCCTGTTTGCAAAATAATGCATTAGGATCCATTTATATATTCAGGATCTGTACCATACTGTTGTTAAAGCCAAATAAACAAACAAACAAAAAAAGCAACTTCTGCAAGGTACAAAATTCCTCAGCACAAGTGTGGTGTTGGTTTTAGGGTTTGATAGGGATTTTTATTTTTTATTTGTTCTGATTGCTTGTTTTAGTGTTGGTTTGTGAGTTTTTTGTTTTGTTTTGTTTTTTTTTGGTTGTTTTTTTGTTTATGGGCGTTTTGTGGTTTTTCAGTAGAAACAAGTATTTTTTAAATGAAAAATAAGGTGTGTCATCCTCAGATGCAATGAAAATACAGCTGTAGCACTTTAGATTAGCAGAGCACACAGTTAAAGAATTTGGATTTGGTGATGCAGGAAACTATACAGAAATTATGTCTGCTGATACAGAATTAAGTACTGAATAAAAAAGGAACCTACACAGCCCAGGACAAAATATACGTTACTCCCACAAAAACCTGTGAAGATGATAATTCATTCAGCTGTCCCTTATTATCTTTTTGGTAAATTTCAAAAAGCAGCACATTATACTATCTGACAGCAGATTCCAAATGGTCTAAGGTCAGAACGAGTTAGATGTAAAAGTCTTAGCAATACATGTTATAACACATTGACTTAACCAACTTGGTTCCACTTTTAATTTTCCTTAAATTAATTTCTCTCCATTATTTAAAATAATTTTTTTTTTTTAAAGAAAAAGAAAATAACCTGTCCTGGTGTTTGAAAAGCTAGGCTTTTTACTTCTAGGACACTTAGGACTTTTAAACAGGGATGTAATGGCTTGTATGTTCAAAGACTATCATAAATCTGTCACAGAGAAGGAGAGACATAAGAAACATTGGAAATTGTTTTTTGGCTCTTTCCTTTGCAGAATTGCTGTAATTTTCTGAAGAGCTATCCCTGGGTAATTCATTTGTCAGCATGAGAGTTTTATTGTTTTTTAATATATTGGTTTATTCTTATAAGAGACTGAAGAAAGCCATCTGGAGTACTTGCTTGTTGGCTGACAGTGCTGGTTGCAGCCATACAGTTCTGTACAGACAAGGAGTTGCAGAGAAAGTCCAAATGGCTTGTTTGATCCTCATTTTTGTGCTCTAGTTTTGGCTGCCCTTCTGATTGCCCATGAGAAAGATGGCCACAACATCACTATACTTTTTAAGACCATCTCATTTTGTTTATAGAGCTCTTCAAACAGAAGGTCACTGTAGGTGTCTGCTCCAGCTGTTGCTCTGTTCTTTCCCACTCACTGCATTTACACTCACAATGTCCTTTTATTTATAGTTTCGCCATTCGCCCAGCCTGGGACCATGACTGGGTCATTTGCCACTAGAGTTGCTTTTATAGGTTGAAGGTTCAAAGGATGTTTTGTCCCTTTCATACACAGAACTGCAGCTTAGAAAGAGGGCAAGAAAAAGGGCAGTCCTTCCTCCTTTCTTCTGCCTTGGAGACAGATGTCCTCTAAAACTGCACACAAGATGCAACCCACATTTCAGATCTGCAGTCAGTGTGCTTGCTGTTTCCTCAAACTTCATTACTTGTATGAAGGTGGTCAAAACTTGCAGTTTGCAAAGAGCTTTGAGGGGCAAAGAGGAACAACTGGAAGGGAGCAACTTTATCTCTTCCTCCACTCCAACAGAGGTTCTGATTTGTTGCAAATTGGCCTGCTGGACCCAAAGCCAGCTTTCTGCATCCTTGCTCTCCCACAGGAGCTGGCACAAAGCCTCTTCTTAGTGGATGAGACAAAATTTCTGGGTAATGATTCAGCAAGTCTGACTCTTATTCCAGGCAATACTCTCTGTCTTCTGTATGATAAAATCAGAATACAAACCAGCAAGAGACATTTTGCCAAATGCCATGTGCACTTTTTGCCATGAGTGTGCACCTGAATTCCTGCCACTTGCAGACAGCCTGCAATCTGATATTCTATTGACATTTCCAAGCTTTGCCTGTCACTTTTTCAGCAAACTTCATCTGGATTTCAGGTTGCCCATAAAACTTGAAAGCGGATTTAGTAGCAAAAATTTACAATGTGAACCTCTAGTTAGAGGAGACCTTCTTGGGCCCTTTTAAAGGAGAGCCTTGCTTTTAAAAATGAGTAAATAAGAGTTTCTACTTCTTTTCCTCATGAAACTGCATTGAAAGTATGAACAGCAATAAATCAATTGCTGAAAAAAAATGGCAATGTACAGCTGGGCTCCCCTCCTGCATAGAAATGACATTGGAAAAATTACTCATGTTTCCCTTTCCCTTCTAATTGACGTTGTAAAATTTAAGCTACAGCCTCCCTAAAATACCTTTTATTGCTGCAAAATCCCAAGAAGGGTTCAGACTATGAGAGTGCAAGTGTTAAAATAGGCAAGGAATTTAAAAAAATAATACAGAAAATGCTGCATTCCACCCATCCTTGTTTACCCCTCCTCTTGTGTAAAAAGATAAGTTCCACTTGCTTATCTTATCCATCAAAATTCTTTCAAACTGTTCTGCAAAGATGTGCTTGTGTAGGGGATCTGGCATCCACATTCATTTGTCTAACGTATGCTGACAGTGTTCATCTATAAATATTATGATAACAAGGGGAAGAAGTCCTGTGTTTCTTATTTCTGAATTTGTTTTGTTTTACCTTACTGAAGGACTAAAGGTCTTCTTACAAGACCTAATGTTGTTTAGGTCTTGTAAGAAAAATTCCATTGATTTCCATTGATTGAATTATTTCTATATTTGCCAAGCCATTTTCCTGAAAACAGCTGGGTAGAGTGAGAGTGTTATTCTTGTGTTGTATTTTTTAGAGTAAGAAGGTCGAAACAATTGCTTGATGTACGATGGACATTACTTAGCAAGACATCTGGTTGTTTCTCTCATTACTTATTACAGCTCTCCCTTTTTCTCAGTAGATGTGAACAGGTTTTCTTGGCTGGTTGGTCTTTGGTTTTGGGTTTTTCTTTAGTTGCTGGAGCTGGCCACAGATCAAAATGTGAAGGTTATACAAGCTGATTTCACTAAAAATTCAGTGTACAAGAATGTTGAAAAAGATCTGAAGCACTTGGATATTGGTGTTCTGGGTCAGTCATTAAGGTCTGTTAATTGACAAGTATTTTATGGCTGTAGTGTATTTAACAGACCATTGTATAAATTATGTGTTGTAAGAACTTGTTAGCCAATGATTAAAACCAAGTATACATAATGAGTCTGTGGCTCATTATCTGTTATGACTCATGAAGCAACAGTGAAAAGATGGGGTTTTGGGAGGATTTTTTATATTTTTAAAGAAAGTCATCCTTTTAATAGTGAAAGAAATGAAACAACAGCAATAATACACAAATGGCTTTAGCAGCAGTCTGTTTTTCTGTTCCCCAGAGACAGCCCTCATCAGTATCAGTGACTTCAGTGAAAACAAGTCTTGATGCTAAATAGTGTTTCTCTTCACATGCAGCTTTGTTCTTCTGGGTCTTGAAGAGAAGCACTTTGTTTAACTAGAAGAATTATGCACTTTGTCTAGATTTGATTGTTAACATTGAATTTTCCCTGACTAGTTAGCAATGTTGGAATGATTCATAATCCTCTTCCATGCTATTTCATTAATGGGCCAAACATAGAAGAATTAGGATTATTCTGTAGATTTCATCCTCTAATATTACAATGAGGAATGGTAATTCATTGAACAAGGCACAGATTTTGCCCCTGCTGCAATCAAGTATTAACTGTTCAGTTGGGCTGGAAAGGAGCTGGGCCTGAAGAAGCATATTTTGATTTGGGTTTAATGCTTGGAGGAGCTTGAAAGAGAAGAAGAATGGTAGTTTTCAGCTAAACTGCAGGCAGCATCCAGCGATAGAGGGGAGAGTACAGCTGACCTGTTCTAACAGGGATTAGCAGACCCCCTGACACCCTGTAGTGTGATGGGGTCCAGTCCATTCACAGTCGCAGCTGGAAATATTGGGTTCTTGTTAGTGTTATTAAAACTTAGTTTCTTGGGGACTTTGCTTAAGTATGTGGAAATAAGCCAATAAACCAACCAAATTAAAAGAAAAAAAAAAAAAAAAGAAAGAAAAAGGAAAAAAAAGAAAGAAAAAAGATACCTCATTTAAATGTTGTTTACTTTGTGGGGGAATTAATTTACAGTGGTTCAATTGAGTGACAGGATTAAGGATGTGATCAAGTTCTTCATTGCCTTATTGTTATTTACCTCTATATCATTTGCAATGAAAAGGCCAGAATTTCTAAGTGTGTATCTTCCTAGCACCTCTCTCAGGATTCATTCAGTTTTTGTGTCATCTTCTCTTCCAAATCAGAGAATCTCAGGCAGGCTGCTTCCCTCAAACTCTCGCTTAAGGATGAATTTACTGTTTTGTTGCTTCCTGCTGGACCTTGTCAACTGCAATACTATTTCTGTTCCAGGTAGGTGTGTGACACCTTCCCATCTGTTCTGGGGCTGTAATGTACTTCACCAGAAAAAAATCAGTCCCATGTTAGGTGGACCAACTAGCTTTTCTGTGTATTATAATTTCATTCATCAGCAGACAGTGATTTTCAGCAGGAATGTCAGTGTTAATTTAAGGAACCCACCTGTTTCTATTACCTGTGAAATATTTTGATCAGAACTGACTGGAAAATTTTTAACACAATTTCTCAGTTGAAACACATCCTTGCACTACAGCTGAAACAGCTAAAACATTTCACAAAGCATTTTTGTTTTGGTATGCAGGGAGATTTGCTTCAGAATTAAAGTTTTCAAGACAGGTAAATCTGCAGTTTGAATTTTAGCACGGTACTTGTGGTTTTTGTCTCTTTTGCCAAATTCTCTTTTGCCAAATGTTTTTGTATCAATGCAGGACAGAAACTCCAGGAACTGTCTCCTAATTCTGTATTGTTACCCCTTGGTGCCAATTTTGGTTGGTTCCTTCCCCTCCAAGAACATTTAATATTTCATGCTTTTCAGCTCTGATTAAGATTTGTATTGCTCTGCTGTTTGCAAGCAGCATGTTAACATGAATATGAGCAGAAGATCTCAACCTTGGCTTTCATGCCTTTCAGGTCTTTCTAAAAATGACATGAAAATTAACAGCAGATGATTCTCCTTCTCTGACTTTCAAAATTTACTTCCCAAATTTGTACTGCTGCTAATGACTTAAGATAATAAATCATGTAATACCGATCAATAGAAGCAAGTTCTGTAAGTACCTTCGTGACATTCTGCTCCTAGGATATATTCTATTTCCGTGTCAAAAGAACAGAAATATCTGCAATACCTGAATGCTATATATATATGCCATTCTGTACCCTCTCGGTCTGGATACAGAAGGTTCTTCTTTTTGTCATATCCCGCTTTACATATATCTCAGAATCAAACTCTTTTGTTTTTGCAGTGCCTGGGCATTGCTTTCCCCACTGCTGCACCACATTCTTTTCAGTGTTTCATGAATATTCATTTTCCTCCAAATTACAGAGAAGAAAATATTCTCCTAACCAGCATTCCTCATAGTTAGGTCCAAATAATCTTTAAATCTTTTTGGATTTTCCTTTCCCCTCCCTGTCTGGATTCCTGCTAAGATCCTGTTCACCATTTCTTGCAGTGTAATGCCTGAGGTCCAGGTATCCTGACTCCCACTGTTTATTTGGAAATTGCTCTTAATCCAAGCTGATGTGACTGACCTGTGTTGTCAGACTTTGTCAACCCCACTCTGCTCCTACTATCCTCTTGAGCACAGTGACACTGCTAAAAAAAAAAAAAAATCTGGAAATAACAAGTATTCAATTAAACTGTGCCATTAATTTGCACTACTTTTCACTACTGCCCTTTACAAGTTAGGTCACACTGCTTACTCAATTCATAGTGTAAGTATGACTTTTTCTTGGTGTTAAGGCTTACTATCAATAATACGCTTCAAAAGCACAAAGAAAAGCTGATTTCTTACCTGAAGAAATGCATCTCATTTCACTTTAAAAATCAGATTCATTATTAAGTCTATTGCTAAAATAAGAATAAAAAAAAAATAAAATAATTAGCACAAAAAAAGATCCTAAAACTCTTTCTGGAAGAAGAAAAAAATGATATATTTTCCTGATTTTCTGCAATTTCTGATCCAGCTACAGGCAGAAATGAAAATGCAAAAAGAATATGGAGTTGACTTTCTCCTTGCAGCTGTGATTCCATGTTGCAGAATGATGAAATTCAGAAACTGTTGAAAAGCTTTGGATAAACTTAAGACTCTCACTGCTTAGAAGACTAACCTTTGGAATTTTTTGACAACTCAGATAATTTTCAGGCCACAAGCATTTCTAAAATATTTTCCAAAATATTGAATGTGCCATATTTTAGCTATTTGAGCTGTATATATATATGTCTTGATCAAGTGAAAAAACTTGTTAATAAATAAAATTAGTTCAAAACCGCTATCAGGAAAATGGGGAATGGAAAAAAAAATCTTAAAATACTTGTCTTATAATTGACAAAAATTATTTTGAAACAGATGCAATCAAGGTGGTTTTTTCTATAACTTTGAACTTTGTTAAGCTTCTACCTTCAATGCCTTTAGTGGTAGTTAGGCTCTTTCATTAAATTCTGGACTTCACAGTCTATCAATCAGTAAGATATCTTCTACTTCTGCTAGTGCTGTATGATTATATGTATAGGAACTCCCACAAATTGTCAGACAATTGTAGAACAGGGCAGAAAGCAAAATATGTATCTGTTCCCAGTTACAAATGTGTGGCAGAAATAGAATAGGATGTGATGGGCCTAATCGAGCAAGAAACAGCATTTGAATGTATCATCAATTTTTCTAAGAGTAGTAGTTTGGCTTGCAATAATGATTTTCAAAGTCTGAAAATACCCATATAACTAATCAGAGACATTAATTAATCTCTGTGATTAAGGATCTCTGTCCTCTTTTTAATACTTCATGTATTTTAGACATGGGGTCCCTAAACTAGAAGTTAGGCTCTTTGGATGGATTTTCTAGAAAACATTGTTGAATACTGCATTTTTGAGGCCAGTACATGCTTTTAGTTTTGGCAAAAAATATATTTCTTACTGTTTATGTTTCATTTTGTTTTGTTTTGTTTTTCCTCATTATTGCTAAATGCGTTGGATTTTAGTGATGTGTACAGGGAGTTGTGAATGGGGAAGCTAAACCAGAAGATCCATGGAGCAGAAAAAAGAATGTGTTGGCTAAAGACCAAAGGGGATCTGCCAATTACTTAGGAGAATAAAAACTTTCTTCTGATGACAGACTTTTTTCTGTTAGATGTACAATTGCATGTACAATGTTCCCATGGTTCTGATTGCAGCAGGCATTTAATTTTCACTTATGACATTATTCCTGCCTGGTTTAGACCAAACTAAACTGTAAAAAGGGGGTCTTTTGAAGGCACACTTGAGAGTATAATAGGAGACCTATGCCTTCTGGGGAAAAAAATGTTTTCTGCTCATGCAGCCTTTTACTATAATCCTGTAAAGTGTCAACAGAATGTAACTGTTTAAATTAAATTGCAGTCAGAAAGTTCTAATTCTGAATCTGTCCTTTGATTTGTGTACTTTCCCTTGTCCATTATATACAATGTACTCAGCTACTAAGGTAAATCTTTCACGTTGCTTTATGAAGAAATCCCCATTAAGTGTTTATCACAGCATTGTATCAGTGTAACAAATGATCAGTATATAAATAGCACTGCTCCACTGAAATAATGAAGTAATGTAAATTAGCACTACCTGACAACCAAGAATCAGTGAAACTATGTAAATGAAATCAGCTCAGGGTATGTCTGATCCTTGGAATGATTTTGCCTGTGATTAAATAGTATTATACCAGTACTCACAATTTGTCTTCATTCTGGGAAGTGATGTATTTTACTATGCTCATTTCTCTAGTTTACTTAAAACTGGAGATGCACAAAAGTGCTAGGTTTTGCTTATGGAACCAAGAATAAAATTTCTGGTAGGTGACTGGTGAGTTGCGTAACTACACAGATTTCACCTTGAATTTTTGCTCTGAATTTGAATCCTTGAACTTGCAAAAGTGAGGAATGAATGATTTTGAGTAAAACTCCAAAAGGAACTTGATCAGCTCAGGTTTCCTTCAAATGAAAAATTCTAATGATATTTTTTTGAACGTAGCTAAAGTTTAGATTGGCAAAAAAAAAAAAAAAGAAAAAAAAAAAAAAAAGAGCTATCCTTGGTAAGAAAGTATAGTTTTCTATTTCCTTTTTCTCCTTTTATATAAATCCCTCATTGCTCAAAATTTGAACTTCATTCAAACTAGACAATTTTAGATCCTTAAAAGTGTTTATTTAACATTATTTCCAAGTGATATGGTACATTAGTAGGATTATGTTGTCTCCTTGTCTTTTTTCATTCTCAGGCATCTTTTAACTTTGGGGGTTCTTTTGTTTTGGCTTGGTTTGTGTTTTTGTTAGTTTGTTTGTGACAATTTTTTTAATCCCCTGGAAGGAAATTATTTTACTTGTCATCATTATATCATGAAAGCGTTGGTGTTACAATTTTAAGACTATCGGAAGATCAGTTTGAAAAGCAGTCTGTTTTTTTCCTTTACTAGGACTTTTATATTTTTCATTACAGAGGAGCAATTCAACGTCATCAAGTTTCTGACTGTTTCTCAAAGATCTAACTCCTAAAATCTCTCTTGAAAGAAACTCAACATTTGCATAAAGTTAGTATGTGCATGGTGTGGAGAAAAACTTAAATAAATCTAAAAGATTGAAGCTAAAACTTTCCTTCAAATTCAGAAATACTTGACTTTGAAACATTTGTCTGTAGGTTGTGCTGCTAGGTAAATACTGAAGGTACAAGTCATTTTGCTCCACTTTTCAGTGCAAAAGAAACAAGTGCAAGTGTCTGACTGGCACAGTAGGGATCATCCAGAGCACAGAGCCACAAGAAACAATAGTTATAATACGTGGGACTTGCGCGTGTATATCTCTACTTTTTCGCAAAAGTGTCAAAGATTCCAGTGCAGTCTGCAGTAATACTTGTTGCATGTCCAGCTCAGGACAGTGCCAGGTTCCATCTTTTCTGGTGCAGAGAAAGAGTCAGCCTCGCCCGGGTGCACCAGCAGAAACTGTACCTGGAAAACTTCATTTCTGTGTTTTCCACCGCTGCCGTGGGCCTTAGATTGTACAATGTTAGACCACGTGTGCTAGGGACATGTTCACTCTTATTTCAGTGAAAGCACTGAGTTTTCTATGCTAATGGTTTGTTTTGTTTGGTTTGGTTATATTCTATCTCGGCTTTTATAAGCACTTCTACAATCACTACAAGCAGAGCATAAGGCAAAGGTAATTATCATACAGGTGTTTCTGTATCTTGCTATATTAGCCTTCATTTAAGCAAATTCTTCAAGAATATTTGAGATGTATAAATCTGTGTTGTGTAGCTGTCCTCAGTCAACCTCTGAAAAAGTTCTGTCTCCCCTCTACATGCAGCTTTTTAAATTTTCAAATTATTTCACCATAGCACTATCACTGATTCCATATAGTATCCTCATCCATTGCAAATATCAGTTAAAATATGTCATATGCTATGGGATTCTGCAGAGTGCCTTATGTAAGTTTAGATGGCATTACACTGTTGTTTTTTTGGGTTTTTTTTTTTAATTTTAGATAGCAATTTCTTATGGTGTTTCTGCTCCAATGACAAAGTACCAAAACCCCGGTGTTACTACAAAGACAGTGGAAGAATTTGTTAGTGAGTCACTGGAGTATGTCACCTTTGGAGATGAGATTTCTGGATGTTTCATCCATTAAATTTTGATTGAATTTGGTCCTGTGTAAATGTCTTCCAAAGGCTCCAGCCAAGTCTGTCTGGGCTCAGCCTATTCTTCTCACATTTTTGTGGATCTTGGACATGAAATGAGAAAGATACAAGGGGTTGTTAAAGCTAATATGGCACCAGTAAAATATGAAGAGAGGAATACACAAGTGAAGTGTAGTGGTAACAGCACAGTGTGGTTTTCTCTGCTTATGAGCCTTGAGCTGAGCTCAGTTTCATGTCTGGTTAGTCTTTATCCTCTCTCCAGCTGCCTGTTTTCATGACCTTCCTAAGGAATTTTCCAAGACCTCTACTCCTTCAGAAAAATTGGCCAGCAATTTCAAAAGTTATTAGTTGGGGAGAGGAAGGACATAAAACCAGAATGTACTATCACAAAGACATCATTTCCTTGGATACCATGCTAACAAAATAGAGTAAATATTTATACACAGCAGCTGTTAATGATGAGCATTAAATGCAAGTATAAGAAAGGCAAAGGATTTGCTGAAAGCAGAGGAATTAACATTTTCCTCTAAGAGAAATGTAGTTGCTGAAAACCTGAAGTAAAAGCTTTTGTGGGCCTTATATAGGCTCTAAGAAATTTATATTACCATTTTAACATCATCTTAAATGTCACCAATAATTACGCTTATTTGATATTTATGAATAAAACAAAATTTGCTTTATTTCCATTTTGTTCACACTGTATTTTCATGTTTTCAGTGAGTGTTTTGTGTCTCTGGTTTCTTTGGAAAAGGATATTTGCAAGAAGATAAAAAGAAATCTCTCAGGATGTAAAATACACCCTGGACTTTGGAAAGCCTGCAATGATAAAAAAATTATTTCTTTCCAGAGCCTGTGAACAGCTCTGCAATATCCGATATGGGATGTAAGAGGCAGCAACATAGGAAAAGTAATTCTATACTGCTGAATGAATCCAGAGGACAACTGTTTTGACTGGATGCCTGTCAAATCAAACTGGGTGCTATTAAAAGGTTTTTCAAGGACAATGCAATCACCAGGCATAGTCATTGTGGGATGATGAAAGGAAAGTCCTGCCTAATTAATTTGATACCCATCTAGAATAGGGTTACTTGCCTAGTAGATGAAAGGAAGGTGGTGGGTAAGGCTTTTCTTTCTTTTTAGTAATATTTAGTAAGATTTTGGTAAGATTTTTGGTGCTGTCTCTCAAAGTGTTCTTCTGGACAAGCTGTTGCAATGATCAGGTTCACAGTGTGCTGGATGAAGAACTGGCTGAATATCAGAACTTCAGGGGGTTTAGTGTTTGGGGCTGCATCTGCCCAGTGAGCAATCACCACTGGTGTTCCTCAGGAATTCACTGTGGGACCAGTTCTGGTCAACCAGTTTATACATGATCTGTATGCAGGACTTGAATGGGCCATTTGCTGACAACACTGAACTAGGAGATGCTAAAGGCACATCCTGTGAGGAGCGGCTGAGGGCTCTGGGTTTGTCTGCTTTGGAGAGAAGGAGGCTCAGGGGTGACCTCATTGCTCTGTACAGCTCCCTGGGGAGCAGACCTGCAGAGGGAGTGCTGGTCTCTTCTCTCTGCTTTGGACATTAGGAAGCACCTCCCTACTGAGAGAATGGTGAAACACTGTCACAGGCTTCCTAGAAAGGTGCTTGATGTCCCGTGCCTGTCAGTGCATCTGGACAGTGCCATACACATTGGGCTTTAACTGCTAGCTGGCCCTGAAGTGGTCAGGGAGCTAAACTACATGATCTCTTTAAATCCTTTCCAACTATTTTATCCTGGGCTAGGCTTGTTTCTGCTATTTAATCAGAGTCATTTCTGTTCATTAAAAATCAGTAATTTTCAAGTGTCTTTTAACTTTGCATGTTTAACTTCTGCATTTCAAAAAGTATTTGTAAAACACTTGTATAAAGATAGCAAGGACTCTATTAATAAATGAGATTTTTTGCCAAATGTGAGGGACAGTCCCTGTAATCTTTGCCACATAGATGGAAGAGAAATCACAAAATGTGTCCTGCTGGCTCCAGAAATTCCAGTCTGCTACGTTATAGTTAATGACATCTATGGACAACACATCAGAGACATATATTATAGCACCATTTAGGGGCCAGCTTTCTGCATGTCTCCTATACTTGCTATAAATCTCAAAAAAACAACTAAGGATTGAGCTGCAATATCTGAACTGAAATAGTGAAAATTGCAATACATAAAATGATATGTATCTTTCCTACAGTGTAATCAGATTTGGCCCAGATCTGCAAACAGTTGTTAAAAAATCACTTTACTCACATGGGCTACTATGAGTTGGTTGTGCCATTGAATTCAATGAAAGTGCTGATACACTTATGTTCTTTCATGTCAGAACTGGAAATAAAATTATTACTTGGATATTATCACCCAATGTAGAGAACATCTGAAAATAAGAATGAGACATCTATGCTGGACATTTCAGCATTGCTGGTTTGAAAAGCAAGGAATCACTCCATAAAGACTGTGTTTTCAAGTGATTAAACTGTATTCTTCGAGGTGTTATATTTGTGCAGCTGTGCAGCAAGTAAGTACTTGCAGCAAGCAAGTAAGAATACAAGATATGTTACATATTGCATGTACACCAAAACCTGTTGAAGTTCCTGGGGGAAGTGTGCATTGAATAGGAGGCCCCAAGTGTGGAATGTAGGGTTTGTGTTTGCTGTTAGTAGAAGTGCCACTTCCTCTATGTAGGTATATGCTCAGTCAATACATCCTCAGATCCAGCATGGATGCAGTACCTGTCTTTCCCAGTTCATCCACTCCAAGCACTTTCTGAGGCCTTGTCCCCAGGCAGCTCTCTGCGTGTTTGATTTCCGTGTTTTAGTAGTCCCTGCAGGGTGAAGCAACTCCTATGGAGCAGTGGCTGCTCCTGCTCGGCTTGAGTCACTGGGGGTCACTTAGGGATTCAGTCACAGCAGCAACAAACCTGAGGACTCCCTTGCCTGCAGCTTGTCATGATCCCAACACAGCTACCAATTCCTTTATTCTCTCTCTTTCACACCAGTTACCTAACTCATGTTAAAAAATATCCTTTCTCCCTTCCTACAAGGACAATGTTTTGTCACTGGAAACAAATGTTTGTCTTAAAAAAATGTTAAAAACTGTTACAAGGACCCTAGTAACACAGAAGTACCATGGGTACAGGCATGGGTTAGTGAGTAAGAGACTTGGTTTCCAAGGTTTCCAAGGTTTGCAAGTCCTGTCATCTGTGATAAAGGACAATTCCATGTTTCTTGTCTCACACCTCAACATGCACAGCCTCAAAAAGGTTTATGGATGTGCATTCTGTGTGAGTCTTGCAGGCTGTTGAGTAGAGAGCTGAGCAATCAGCTTAGTGTTGATTTGTTTCTCTTGATGAACATAAGGATACTGTTACTTGCTGCTCTTGCATGGTTAGTCTGTGGAGGGCTGACACACAGATGGTGTGATTCACGGGGTGTCCTGAGTGGGGTCAAGAGCTGGGCTCGATAATCCCCATCAATCCTGCCCAACTCAGCATATTCTAGGATTCTATAATTTTGTTTTTCTATTTGCACAATATTAGGCTGGATCTTGCTGACTTCCAATCTTCTAACGATAAATTAGAAGTGCTCTCTCTCATGACAAATTAACCTAAGTCTGCAATAAGAGATTTCTCTTCCTTTGACTTCTCAGAGGAGTTAGTGAGTGGATCAGCCTCCAGTGTGTAAGCTTGGAGGAGAAGCAATCATACCTTCCTCTTAATTTTGTACACCACGTGTTCTCTCTGAGTGCTGAACAACCACTCAAAAATTATATTATCTGCTCTTGCTTTTGGACTTGGTTGATGGGGAAATAGAAACAGGGAGGGAAAATGGCAGTTCTTCCCAGTACTCCCTACCTAGGGAGAAGGTGAAGGAGCAGACCAGCAAATCTGCTTCTCCCACAGAACCCATAGCATGGAATTTCCTGTTTTGTGATAAAACATTGCTAACAACCACAAAACCGCACACTGAAGCAGTGGCTCGTCATGGAAGGATTCAGTGTTATCCCTGTTTACAGAGTGGAAAGAAGTGTGGAGAGGTGAAGCACCTGCCCCAAGCCACCTGGAGGAAGGAGGATCCCCTCAAGACAAATACTGTTCACCTCTCCTCAGCCTCAGCCTCCAAGGAGCCTTTGACTTCTAAGGAGACTCATGGCTCAGAAAGTCAAATGCCTTAAAATTAAGAAGCAAAAATAATGGCTATCCACCTAGAGCCAAATTTTGCTGGGCTTGTGTTCTTATATCCTGACTCCACCAAACCTGGGAGTTTGATGAAAAGCTGCCATCCATGCCTTAATGAAGGGTTATGCCTCCTTTTCCCAGGGTCACTGGATCAGGAGATTGCAGAATGGTTTAGACTGGGAAAAAACTTCGAAGGTGTTCTACTCCAACACCTCTGCCATGGGCAGAGGCACCTTCAGGAAACCAAGCCTGTTTTTCTGAGCAATGGTGGAAGAGAAGGGAGATAGAAGGAAGAGCACTGGACCTGTGGAAAAAAAAGAAATTGGTTCAGAAATACAGTGTAGTGCACAAAGGAAAATATTTTAAGGATCTCTCCTTTCACTCACTCACACTGGTTACATTCCCTGGCTTTTCCCTGTGAGCATCCATGTGCATAGTTACATGTGTATGATGCCATAGTGTTGGTGACCTTGAAGCTGGTCTTCAATAAGGGCCACAAAAAATCAAAAAAATTGGAGAAAGTCAGACCTTTTTGTCCTTGAGGCTCTTTTCAGGTATAAAAGTGCTAGTGTTCACTGCAGGTTTTGAATGCATAGTGTGCAGGCCAGTAGAGAGTTGAGTGAGGGTTTTGCTGGTTTGTTGAGTTTTTTGTTTGGTTGGTTTTGTTTTTGGTTGGTTTGTTTGATTGCTTTTGGGTTTTGTTTTTGGTTGGTTTGTTTTTGTTTTTTTTTTTGTGGTTTTGTTTTTATTTCAGTTTCAGTTTTGGTTTGGTTTGGGGATTTTGAGGGTTTTTTTTTTTTGGGTTTTTTTTTGTTTGTTTGTTTCTTTGTGGTTTTGTTTTTATTTCAGTTTCAGTTTTGGTTTGGTTTGGGGATTTTGAGGGTTTTTTTTTTTTGGGTTTTTTTTTGTTTGTTTTTTGTTTTGTACTTTTGACTATTTTTCTGTTGGTTTCATTGTGATTTTTTCCCTGAAATCAGCATTTTTGGAGTAAAGATAAAGCAATTTATGGCTGCAAACTTCAAATCTTTGACTCACACAGATTTTAGTTATTACATTAGTCACATGCTTAGGCAAAGCAGAAAATCACTATAGAAAAAAAAATCTCTCCAGTTAGCTCAAGACTACAAGATTAAGGAAAAGAGGAACTATGCAGTGCAGGATTGCTTTTAAAAATCCATTGTATTCAATCAGTGAATTAAATCAGCAGTTGAGTCAAAGCCTTACTTTCATGAAGATTGGAGCTTCAAGTCTGTCTAGACAAGCAATTTACAGCAAGGGAAAAAAATCTAAACCATTGAATCCTAATGTTGTAAACAGTCTGTTATCAAGGCTGGTAATACAGACAGGGCTCTACTTTTCTCAAGGACCACCCACAAGAGAAAGAATTTGATATGGCAGCTTGCCTGAAAAATTTATTTATGATATCCCAGTATGTGGTAGCTGCATGAAAGAGCTGTATGAGTGAGGAGTGCTTTGCTGAGGGAGCAGCTGATGGGATTGGCCTTGACAGTGACTGCAGCATGCACTTCAGAAAAGTCACTCCTCCTAAAACACAGAATAAAGACAGGGAGTCTTCAAACAGTGTCTTGACTATTCTGCTCTGTCCCTTGGTCTTTCCAGCATTATGGCATTTCAAGAATCCCAAATTAATCATAACATGTGTAAAGGGACAGTTGTCTTTCCTCCTGCCCCCTTTCTTTTTAAAGAGCCTTCTTGATTAAGAGCCTACTTGCAGACCTTCTGCAGGGTCTTTAAGCCACAGCAGCAAATATCCTGGTGCATATGGGTTTCTGAAGGCAAAGGCAGAGATCAGCATTACAACTCAGAGTTTTACAAAGTGAGACACACCATCAGTCACTGTCAGCGGTTGCAGCAGGAGCATGGCAGACATCTCCTGGTATAAACTGCCCCTTGACAGCCCCTAGCACCTCCTGAGACAGCTGTAGGACAATGAGAGCTTTCTAAATCCCATTTTAAGTCTTGGATAATAAAGCTGGATACCAGCATCCACACTTACACGTTTTAGAACAGTCTGCGTGATCTACATTGAAATTGCTGTCCAGCTTACTGAGAAAATTGGGAGAGATGTAGCAAAATACACTTCTGACTTAAATCTCCTACATTGATTTTTATGTATTTTAACCTTTCAGAAATTATTAAAATCAAGAGTGACTGAAATGTTGTATAAAGCATATTTTGAACTAAAGCTATCTAAACTTTTCCAATGTTTCAAATGTAGCTAAATCTGGGCATTTGTCATAAAAAACTGAGGCAGTCACACCAAAAAGGAGACCACCTGTAAAACAGTTCCCTCCTCTCCACAATGTTTTGGGGGTTTGATTTAGTGGATTTGGTTAGGGATTCTTTTTGCTTTGGTTTGGGTTTTTTCCAGTTTGGTTTTGTTTTGAGAGTTTTTTTGGAGGTTAACTGGTTGTGAGTTTTTGTTGTTGTTGTTGTTGTTGTTGCCAAAAAGAAAGGTACAAGAAAAAAAAAGGCTGGTTAGTGTTCCTGGCTGCTTGCTTGGTGAAAAAAAAAAACCACAAAAAACGAAGCTGGCCTAAGAGGGTTATTACATTCTTCTCTCCCTTTGTCTTTCCTCCACTACTCTGCAAACTTCCGAGTTGAATGGTTCAGGAGTGAGTGAGTGGGGAGCAAGGTCAAACACAGCTTTGCACAATGAAATCACACCTTGATAGCTTTGCTAGCTCAAGGGGAGAGTATAAAATCTACTGGAGGATGACCTGTTGCGTTTTGCATCCCCTCGAAGTATCCAGGCAGCTAGGATTGTTGCTCCCTAGGAACAAATTAAAAATATATTGGGTATTCCCAGGGAACCTTTTGGAAAATCTGTGTGGCAAAACAATTGTTGCTGCTGTTACAAATGCTAAAGGCCTATTTCAATACAAGAAGAGACTGCTGAAACTGTGACCTGGGAGGAGATGTCCTCCTGCCGCCAGGCTTTGCTATGTTGTGAGCACAGTGTGAGTCTGTGCTGGGGAAATACCTTCACTGAACAGGTCAATGAAAATTAAATTGAGATCAAAATTCTTTGCACTGTCCTCAAATAAGCATTCACCTAAAATTTGCTATAGAAGTAAATAGTGGGAAGAAACAATGGCAAAAATGTATGTGTGCAGAAATATTTGGCAAAGGAAAGGAAGAAGTCAAAAGCAACCATTTTTGATGTAGATTAAAGCCTATTTGTGGTGTAGGAGAGAGGGGGAGATGGCTGGCCCCAGTGCCTGAGCTGGATCAATAGAAGGGGATGAGGACTGATGCAGGTACAGAGCTCAGCAGGGGGTCTGTGATTATTAAGACCTCTGGATCAAAGTGTCTCTCCATGGAGACAAGAACACTTATCCACATCAAAGGTACTAAGATGTGAAGCCACCTTTTTGGAAGACTTGTTGAAGACACAGGGAGGCTGGTTAGTATTACTGCTCTTTCATGTTTAGAATATGATAACACTGTGAGTACTGGGAAACTTAGTTCTTTCCCTAAAGATTGTACAGCTGAAATTACTTCTGGAAGAAAATAGATGCAGCCTATATTAGGATTATAGCTGCTTGTGTCTTCCTGTTCAGGGTAGGCTGACTTCTACAAGTGTGCTTCAGAAAGTACTGATCTGTCAGCATGGAAAGTAAGCAGGAGAAAGGCTTCCAGTGACCTCACTGGGCTTTGGCTCAATCCCTATTGAGACAGAATGAACCTGCAGGAAACAAGATATCTTCTGCTGATACCAGATATTTCTTGCAGGGATGTGACCCAACTGAGTTAATCAGACCAATTGACACTTCTTACTGAATGCTGAAGTGCTATTATTGAAAAAAAGAGATCAGAATACCAGATTTTAAATGCTTATGTAGGATGGCTGAGCCAGTGCCTAGGAAGGAGGTGTAGATTGGCCTCACTCCTGGAACAGGCACAGCAAGGATGTGCTCTGCAGGGAAGTGAGGAGGTTGAGGGAGATGTCTTTCTGCTGCTGACATAAGAAACTATCCTTCTTATGTCATACTGGAAAACGGAAGCACTACCTGGCTCCTGAAACTGTCTCCTGGGAAGCAGTAAACCAAGAGCTGGCCTCACCCCTAGGACCTGCTATGGGAGTGGGTAACCAAAACACAGTCAGCAGTGCAACTCTTGCTTGTGAGTGGAGAACAGCAATGGTGCGTTGCTAGGAACACACCAAATTGTACAAAAAGCAGAACAACTCAGGGCTGAGAGAGCAAATTAGACCTTTATTCTTTATGTAGGCTGCTGTTTCAATAAAGCTTTAAAATCAGAGGGAGCCATGCAGCTATCTGAGCAGATACCTCTGGGGGGCACTATGGCCACAAAATTAAACCCTGGCAAATTTGGCTGCTATTTTTTCCCCGTTTTTCTTTCTTCTAATGGCATTGCAGGCTTCGTACACTCATTCAGCTGCTCTCTCCGAGATATGTACTGAGGGGTTTTTGTTTGCATGGGGTTTTTTAAAGGAGAAATGAAAGAAAAATTAAATGCTGATTTTGAGGGAGTTTTTCTTGAGACAGAGCGCAGTGAAACCCAGATAAAGGCATCAGTGATCTCTGTTCTGCCTCAGCCATACGCAGACCACAGCATGTTTCAGCTCCACTCCTAGCTGGAAGGTCTGACAATCCAGCAGAAATTCCTGCCTTCTGTACAGCTCTCAACAGCACGCCATCCACATTAATAACTTCCGAAACACCTGACTGGGCATGCTCACACCAAAAGCCCACTGATGTCAACACAGTATTGAAGAAGGATCAACACTACAGGAGATCAGCCCATGGGGCACACCTGGTTCTGGTTTATGTCTGCTCTGCTTGCGGAGTTTGGTTTAAATCCCCTGTGTTGTTCGTTCCTACCCACAGGCTAACATATGGCTGGGAGTCAGATCATCTGACTGCTTTATGGGCTCTTATCTTTCACTGTGCTGCACACAAGCAGAAATACTTCTGGATGTTGCTCTGGCAGAGCAAACAATTATATAAGTGACATTAGGTAAATAAAACATCTTTTTGCCTTTGAAGAACACAAAAGAATGCTATATATCTTCTCGCTGATCAAAGGTTTTATATTGCCCTTTTTGTTACACACACAGGTTGTTGAATTTGTCTAATGTTTACAGCATGTAAGCCTGCTTTAATCTGTCACTCAGATTTCATCGTTTGCTTGCCTTTGGTTTTATTTCAGTTTTGAACAATAAGGTTTAGTGAGAAAGTATAACTGGGTATTTACACCCCCTTTTTATTCCAGCTTGGGTTTTCACCTGCATCTTCTTTCTAAGCCACTCCACCCCCTACTTTCCAGCCTGTGCTGAGCAGCACTGATGATTTAAGATTATAGTAAACATTTCACTTCAAACAGGATGGAAATATTTCAGATATCATCGGAATGGTATTCTCCCTCACACACAGTGACAGAGGGACTTGAGTGTGAATGTGAAAGTGGGAGAAAAAAAGAAGCCTTTCAAAGGAACTGAATTTAAGCATTGGCAGCCAGACAGTGGAGTTCTCTGGCAGACTGGCAGCTGCAAGTTGGCTGGAGGCTTTTTGGGCATGGTCAGGAACCACAAAGGCTGTGGAGCCAGGCTTCATGACACCCTCAACAGCACAGCCAGACAGTCACACACAGACTTCACAGCACCATTTTTAAGCATTCTAAAATCTAAATCACCTTGAATTGTGGAGTCCAGAGCTGACTTTCTAAAAATGTAAATTAAGTTCTGAGCCTGTGCGAAAGTTATGAGACAAGTATAACTTGTAACTTCAGCTATTTAAAGTCATCTGAATGCGTGTCTGTTTTAAACAAGTAAGTATTGATTTCCTGATATTTTAGAGTGAAGAACCCAACTCAGCTTAAACAACTGAAGTAGCTCATCTCAGTGGGCTACTCCAGGGCTTGCTGCAGCTTGGTCTGTGTCTGATTCTTTCACCGATCTCTGATACTTAGATAGGTCATACAGTGAATTTGTTTCTTGACTTCTTTAATTTGTTTTGTTCCTTAGATGGACCAATATCTGTGAAAACCAAAGCCCCCTTAAGATGAAAATTAATGAAACCAGTTTTACTGGCAAGAGTTAAATACTTTGTAACTTTAATCAAGAGCCCTTCTTTACCCTGTTTCTCTCTTCTCTACTATACTTTACTGAGGCAGAATATCTGGGTCACCTGGAAAGAAAGCCTTTTGATGAATAAAGGTGTGCATGATAGGAAGGCACATTGTGGAGAAGAAAGATACATAGAGATGAGCTGTCTAGGGAAAGGGATGAGAGATTTACAGGAGAAGTGGCCCTCCTGGCAAAAGAAGTTTGGAGGAATGTCTGCAAGGTGTGTGTTCTGGACATAACCTCCAGTGAGACAACCAAAGGATGACAGCTGCAGACTGAAAGACTAGGAATGTGTGGCAATTGAGGGGCTAGAACAAAAACCTAGAAGAGCAAAAAATGTCTAGGAGGCATGAAGATGGAAATCAGCTTGTGAGGCGAACGTCTAATGCCCAAAGTCAAGGGGAAGGAGTTTCTGTAGAGGGGGAAATTGAGAAAGCAGCAAAGGTAAGTAATTTGGTTTTGGTTTCTGCGCTATAAAAGCAATGAAAATAAACCTTTCCATTATGTCCAATTCTGCCTGTCCCATTGCTTCTCCACAAGTCTGCAGGCTTGTGAAGTTGTTCTAGCGCTCACTCTTATTCCTAAGGGCCCTAAAACTCTTTGCTGCTACCTGGCTTGAAATGTGTGCCTGTCAGAGGGCAAAACCAACACAAATCCCATTTTTTCTCTCTCCTTCTCTATAATTTTGGAGTGTGATGTAAATACGACTTCAGTCACATAATGGGAATGAGCTGGCGGTTATGTGGCCCCTGCTGCACCTGAGTTTTAAATTTATTTCTTTCAATCAGTCTTCTGGGGCTGTTTTCCTGCAAGATAATGTAGTACAGCCCACAGCCTACAGTTTTAATTAAAGCCTGAGAATTTTTTGTAAGGAAGTTCTCCAGACTGCAATGACTAAAAGCTTCTGAAGATATTATATGTGTATCACACTTAACCACTTGTACCCCATGAGAGTTGCTCAGACTGGATAAGCAAAACACACTCTGCCCTTTTCCTCAGTGCAGGAATAGTTTTGAAAACGAGAATGTTTTAGGATTAAATCTGTACCAAAAGAAAAACTAAACCAGCAGAAGCTCTTGGTGTCTGAGACAAATGCTTGCAGAACATTGTCTAACTATCTACACATGCTGATTTTATAGATCTTGGCTTTAAAAGGCAGCTTTCTTCTCCCAAAACTCCACCCACATCATAAATCAATAAATAGATCAATAAATAAAGTAACAAAATATCTCTGCTGCTGATACACAGTAGATGCCAGTCTCTCTTCCTGTTCTGTTTGGCAGATTCCAATGAATGGCACAGCGTGTGTGGCCAATGATAACCACCTTAATTTTCAGAGTTGCCTCTATTACTAAACTGTGTCACTGATCCCGTCTGGATTACAGAAACTAATTTTACTGATGAAATCACAGAGAATTTCAGTAAAAGTTGAATAATATTCTTTCAATATTGAATAACTGTGTGGATCTGGCTGTGCTTGCAACACAGACATATGGCAAGCACATGAACAACATGTTGTACTCTGAGCCTATTGTTTTAGTTTGTTTCTAGCAGTTTCAGTCCAGAAAAATCCATTGCTAGTAAATTACTTGTGATGGTTTGTTAGGAGAAAAAGATGTTACAGAAGAAGAATACCCTCTCTCCTTGATGCCCTTCCCCCTGCCTGTTGAGAGAGTATTGATGTTGCACATAAACAATTTTTTAATTTTTTTTTTCTAAGTATAAGCAAATCTGGCAAAAAGAAAGTAAACTTCATGTTTTAATAAGAGCAAATCAAGATTTTTCAGGAAAGATAGTCCTTTGTTAGATTGAGTGTCATCCTTGGATACAACAGGAAATCTTATAGACACATATGCCCTCCTTCACGTTCTAATGTAATAAAAAAATATTGCTTCTCCTCACAAACACAGTCTACTTTTATCCTTGTACTTTGTATCACCGCTACATCAACACAACATTCATATGCTTGTGAGCAGCAATCACAGATACTTGTTTCTTATTTGAAAATTTCAGATGTTGTTTTTGGAGTTTTTGAAGACACACTCACAGTGTGACACACTTTTTTTTTTTACATTCTGTAATATAACAGGCTTCACAGTAAAAATGAAAATCAATGTATTGTTAAAATTTTGTTGCAATTTTTAGATATAATACTTTCATATATTCTCTGATCTAGTTGCAAACTTCTGCTTAATGTCAGCAACAGGTTCTCTTTTCTTAACAGCTTCCTAACAACTCTGTAGAGACAGCCTCTGGCTCCCCAGGTGCCATGTAATTCCAGCAGTGGGCACATTCTAAATCCCACTTAAATGTGGAGTAATTTTCTACCTTTTTGAAAAGAGAAGGGCCACCCAGCACTGCCTGATACATCTGATATGTTGGAAATGCTCACAAACACAGCAAGAAAGTTACAATTGCCTATTCAGTGCATTTTCACACCCTATTCTACACTGTAGCACATCCAGCTAGTGCATGCATGTCTATGCTGGAGATGGCTATTTCCTGCCTTAAAGCTATTCCTCCACATGCATTTGGCCATCTCATTTTTCTTCATCAACTGTCTTCTCATGACATCTTAATTTCTGTTGTAGGATATTTATTACCTCCACAGTGAAGCAGTGCAGAGTACTGCCTCTTAAAGGATTTGAGATTCTTCCCTGATTTGGGCACGGTTGCCTGCCTCTCTCTGGGAACAGCAACTGTGTGGAGCATCTCACTCATCCTGTTTCTTACAGGACTGGTCTTTGTCCCTGGTACTCAAAATCTGTGCTGCTGAGCCCAGCCTTGAGCAATGTGAAAGTGTGCCATGTAATTTGATGTGAGGTGACACATCAGGTCAGGTCCTCTAGGGATGAGGCATTGCCCCTAGTTCCACCAAGCATCAGTTATCTAGGCAGCTACTTGGCCAAAGAAGCACAGCCTGTGTACACGAAAGTGGAATTCAGCTAATTTCACCTTCATACTTTCTATGTTCAATGTGGCAATATAATTCAGGAGGCAAGCAGAGCTCCTCTAGGTGCTGGAAGCTGCCTTCACCCTGCTGGGATGACCTCCTAATGTTTCAGCAGCACCCCATGTAACACTGATGTAAGGAAAGCTACACCTAAGGTATATTAAGTGTAGCCAAGGTCAGAATTACACTGGGATAAGCTCAAGCACTCTCAGGACCATATTAGTCCTTTTCCTCTTCTGGGAGCACTGGACATCTTAGCATTTATGTAAATAAAATATGTGTGAAACATATGTTGTATCTCTCCACACAGACACACATGCATGCCACAAATGCTCTGAGGCTATTGGGTTGTTTATAATGCTCTTTGGTTTTTATTACCAAGTAGACACAGTATAATTCATGTACACAACTTGCATATTCACTATTATTTTCAGCTGTTAAAAAGTAATAAACATTCTCATGCACCTGAACATAGTGGTGCTGCAATTCTTATACATTTGCCTTTCTCCCATCACTTATTTTAAAAGTTCAGTATTGGTCCATAAGGTTTCAGAATTGTGGCAATTATTTTAGTCTGATTAAAGAAATATTGCTGGATAAAATATTTGCTCATCAAAGGTGTTGAATCCCTAGACAACAACACTGAAGAGTGAGCTGGACTGCTAATCCTTGGAAGTCATCTATTCACTGCTGCTGTAATAGTACCTTTGATTTCATAATAAGCTGCAGGGACAATATACCTCTCTTATGTTTGTGGCACCATTAATGTTTCCAGCACTCTGTTAAGTTGTAAAACTCATACTCCCTTTTAAAGGCTGTCACAACACAAACAAAGTGACCTAAAATAAAATTCTGGGAAGAATGAAGTCATAAATGATCCAAATAAAGCAGCTTCTTCCCGTTTACAAAAGTGAGATGACACTGCAGCAGTCCCAAGTTGTCTGCTTGAAGCATGTTGGCACTGTGCTGCTGTCCCCCAAGGAAATGCCTTTTTCCTTTTAGACACACCAAGCACAGTAACCGTGGCAGTACCTAACACATTCCAAATTCAAACTGACATGAGCTGCAGCTGCAGATCTAGTGCAAGTGTGCAGGAAAGATTCTGTAGCTGCCACTGCTCCCCACACAGCAGTGTTAGGGAGTTTCCCCACATAGTACAATGCCAGGATATTGCAGGTGGTTTGCTCTGAGTTTTCCACTTTGCTGGTAGAGCACAGAACTTCAAATGCCAGGAAAAGGAAATAAGCTCATGGCTTTTTCATGTATTTTCTTGGTGTTACTCTAAATACATGTATGATCTGGAAAAAAAAAAAAAAAAAAAAAAAGGCCCAAAGAACCCACCAATTTTATTAA